>NC_090855.1:12030000-12152500 GCF_024217435.2 Syngnathus scovelli
AAACTGCTTTGATGATTTTGCTCGTGTTTTCCATTTTTGCCTCCTGGTTTGTGCGTGTGTGTGTCTTTACTACTTAATGGCCTTTTCTGGCTGTTATTTGACGGTCACATTGTAAGATAGCCAAAAGCTTACTTATGATCTTGTTCTTGCAAGCCAAAATAGTGTTGACATCACTTTGAAGCTGTTAATTCAAAGTCCTGTCCTTCCATAGGATCCTTTAAAGTGGGACCTTGTCCTGGTTTGGACGGGAGGTGCCCTTTAGTTCCTGGAAGGTGGCGGCGGCCGATGCTCCACCACCAGGAAACTTCTCCTTCCAAGAAGTTTAAAAGCATCGCTGCTGCGCTCTCGACACGTTGTCCTCACTTTGTGCAGCTGCTCTTCAGAACCGCATCCCCCTATCCCCCGACTCCACCACGTGTGTGTTTGTGTAACACGAGCGCATTGAACAGGTGTTTTCCAAACACTTGCCATCATCAGCATCAACGTGAGCACTGAACATATGGAGGGAGTTGCTAGTAGAGCGTGTCAATGCGTCAAATGAGTTGCTCTATGCAGAGGACAAAGAATATCTGACAAGTATTGTCAAGACAGGAGAGGTTTAAGACCCCAAAAACGTCCAAATATGACTATGGGCATTATTTTAAGAGGTTGACGCCAAGGCTTTGCCATGTTTGCCGCTGGCTCATCAATCCACCTTAAAACAGGCTTGCAAAATTGCTACCCTGTCTGAATCTGATCAAGCATACGTGCTGTTTGTCTCTCAGCCGTCCAACGGGGACGCACGTCCAACTCCCAGAGCAGCCCGGGCCAGTACCTGAGCAACGGCGCCGACCCGTACAATGGCCAGCCCTACCTGTCGGGGTTCATCTCGCTGCTGCTGCGCGCCGAGCCCTACCCCACGTCGCGCTACGGCGCCCAGTGCATGCAGGGCAACAACCTGATGGGCATCGAGAACATCTGTGAGCTGGCTGCCCGCCTGCTCTTCAGTGCCGTGGAATGGGCCAAGAACATCCCATTCTTTCCCGACCTCCAGCTCATGGATCAGGTGCGCACCCAATTTTTTTGTTCGCTTCTGTTTTTCAAGTCTATCTGCATTTTCTTAATTTTTGTGTTTTTCGGGTTTGACTGTAATGCGATGGCCTGCTCCTAGGTGGCGTTGTTGCGCATGTCGTGGAGCGAGCTGTTTGTGCTGAATGCGGCGCAGTGCTCCATGCCGCTGCACGTGGCGCCCCTGCTGGCGGCGGCCGGCCTGCACGCCTCGCCCATGTCGGCCGAGCGCGTGGTGGCCTTCATGGACCACATCCGCGTCTTCCAGGAGCAGGTGGAGAAGCTCAAGGCGCTGCAGGTGGACACGGCTGAGTACTCCTGCCTCAAGTCCATCGTGCTCTTCACGTCCGGTGAGTGCAGGAACACTTTTGCGTCCGTCTGCTTGTTTTCCTTTAGCTCGCCCCCACCAAAAGCAAAGTTGTAAATTTCCATTTTCACTTTCTCACTAAAGTTGGGAATTAGAAGGTAACCACTCCAAAAATATTCCTCCCCTGCGCTGGGATAAAATACAGCATTTGCTTAACAACTCAAAATATTACAAATGGCTCTCACTGCGATAGTTGCACACTATTAAGCCTTGCATAATTGGAAACCTTGTATTTCCTCCATTAATTCCAAAAATTGAGATATGTGGCTCGTTGGGAGGCGGTAGAATTAAGAACACGTATTCACATTACATTATTTTATTATACAAAGGGCAATCTTGATTTTTATGCAATAGTGCATTTATACTAAATGTCAAAATATATCAAATATATGTCATGTATATTTTCTGATTACCCCTTTTCATTGTTCTTGGTAGCTCTTGGCATGTTTCTTCTATTGAGAGAGCGGGCACATGACTTGATTTGCGTAGTAAGCGCCGAGCAAGTACAGCAAAAGCAAAACTCGATTTACTGGCTAAACGTTAGGCCGTGTTTTCTATGGGCTGCTTTGACGCTGATGACGACGGGCGTTTTGCCCCCGTCGCCTCCAACGTGCTGTCGCAAACCAGACACCTCGCTGGGAGATCATGATGTGAACAACTTAACAGACCCTCCCCTCCTCTGCCCCTCGTCACCCCCACACCATGCAGTGTGGATCTTTTGCCTCCTCCATGATCCCATTTCTTATTGAGTCACCCCCACCCCTATCTCGCCAGTTAAATTATGTATAGCGGCGGATTGGCCACAGCGCGGCCGTGACCTACATGGTAACCCCCTGTAGCCCTCAGTGCGCCATGTGACACACACACACACACATACACACACAATCAAATGCCTTCTGTCTTTGGCTGGCAAGCAGTCCTGCTTCTCCATGTAAGGTTGATTGAAGACTTGAAATTGTCCACAGGTGGGATTTTTTGGGAAGACAATACAAATGTTGGTTTGCGCTCCAGATTTTTTCATCTATTTTTTTGAATCAATAATCACCATAGTAATTAACCTTCATTTTGGCGAAAGGGTGACTTAAAAAGCACGGTAGCGGTCGGTCGTTGTAGCCGAGACGCCGGTTCTGATGAAAGGCCTCGGCCGCGCCAGGCCGCTTGGCACAGCAACGACAGAGTGCCCGCAGAGCTGTCGCTTCGGCACGCGAAGCCGCTTTTCTGGGTAGCAGAGGACAGCTTGACTAATCTCCACCGCTTTGTCACGAACATGGCTGCCCGACACGCACAGACGACCCCCCCCCCCCCCCCCAAAAAAAAGCAGTCCAGCTGTCCTCTGCTGGACAGAGAAGTAAAGCAGCAATTCACACAGCTTGACACGCTACGTTTTTTTTTGGGGGGGTTACATCAAAGGGCACCGTGACAAAAAGGAGCCCCGATGCAAGCTGACAGGTTCAAACCAGGCAATGGAAGAAACACGAGGGTTCATGCAGAGGTCACGGGCAAAAAGAGAGAGAGGGAGGAAAAAAAAGCGTCTTTGTTTGGACTTCACACAGCGCCAAATCCCTCGTGCTTTCCCCCCGACACAGAGAGTGTGAAAAGTGTAGCCCGCAACGTAACCACCCCCCTCCTCCCACCACCACCCGCACCTCTCTCAGCTGTGCAGTGGGGGAGGGAAGAGGTGAAAGTTCCCGCTTGTGTGGCCAAGCTTCGCTCTTCTCGAAGTTGTACGCAACAAAACCTTTGCCGACTTTTCCGTTGCAGACGCGATGGGCCTGTCGGACGCGGGCCACGTGGAGAGCATCCAGGAGAAATCACAGTGCGCCCTGGAGGAGTACGTGCGCAACCAGTACCCGAGCCAGCCCAACCGCTTCGGCCGGCTGCTGCTGCGGTTGCCGTCGCTGCGCATCGTGTCGTCCCCCGTCATCGAGCAGCTCTTCTTTGTGCGGCTGGTGGGCAAGACGCCCATCGAGACGCTGCTGCGCGACATGCTGCTGTCGGGCTCGGGCTACAACTGGCCCTACGTGCCCGCCGCCGTCCAGCGCGAGCGCCCTGTCTCACTGCACTACAACGACGGCGGGCCCTGAGGGACGCTGACCGGACGCCTGGCGCTTGCCCCGACCACAAGCCATGACGCGGAAAAAAGGACAAACGCCAAAAACGTCTTTTTTCTCTGACCTTTTTGCAAAACTTTTATCGTGTGTTTATTCCTGGAGAAAAGTCACAATCGTGTCCGTATGTACAGTGTAGCGTCCATAGCGTAGCGGGCTTCCGCTGGGTTTTGGGGGGCGGGGTTATGGGTGTGGCCACAAAGCTCAGGTTAAAAAACGGGGTGACTTGATGGGCATGGGGGGAAAAAAATGTATCCTGCCAAAGTGAGATGTGCAAGTTTTCTACGGGGGTCCAATTTGGGGAATCACGGTGAACTAGTGGTTCACACACCTGCCTTGTAACTTTTGAGTTCAGTTCACATGTGGGTTTTCGACACTCGCATTCCAAAACGTCACTGAAGACTCCAAATCGTCCACGCGATAGAATGGGAGAATGAGTCTGTTTTGTTTCATGGCAGACTCTTGATTGGCCCTGGCCAGGGGTGAGCACTGTTCAATTTTTTGGGGGGCGGGGGCTTCTGTTTCTTATGGGGGGGGGGTGTTTCTGCAACTAGCTGAACTTGCCTTAGAACAAAAAGAAACTTTGTCACAATTATTTTATGACTGTGCCATAATCTGCCGTTACCTGTTATGACAGGGATTAAGGAAATGAAACAAAATGTGGCGAAATGTATCGCAAACCTTGGACAAAGCTAACAAGGCTCATTTCTGTCGTCTCGACTTTCTTCCTCCGCCGGGACTTGTGAGCGCAACGTAGCTCAGGACTTGTTCCGACTCGGCCCCCCTCCCACAAGCTCGGGTCACATGTGCAACCGGCGCTCTTGGTCAATCGGTGAAGCCCAAGACTGGCGCCGTCGTCGTTTTTGCTGGTCCGTGGCGGTGCTCAAACCTTGGAAAGGCTTCAATAAAATTTGGTTGCTCACACGGACTCTGCTTGCGTGTCACTCTTTGAAACTGGCACGTGGTTTCAAACAAGGCTTCGGCTTTGAAATCGCCTTGTTTAAGCCTTGTCATCTTTTTTCTCTTGAACCTGAAAACCCGAAGACGTCAATTCCTCGCATTCCATCCAACCGACAATGATTCGTGTCCACGTCCATTTTCAAGCAACACGAGGGGCCACTCAGCCCCCACACCAGACGGCATTGGCATTGGGGGTTGAGGGGCGCATCAATATTGATGAGCGACCAGCTTCGGTGGAAACTTTGTCCCACATCAATATTGATGCCGTTGCCATACATTGCAGTCGGGCCCTCTTGAAGGATTTATAAGGGGGGGAAGATATACATTTTCCTCACACAGCAATTTCCACAGAAGCGAGGGAGGAGGCCGAGATGGGAGCAGAACGGGCAGGTGGCTCGGCGACCGATGCGACTATCCTGCAAGGGCAGGACAACGCTCGTTGGAAGACAATGAATGTTTCATAGCATGACAGCAGCCTGTTGACGGCAGAAGTACAGCTGTTTCTTTCAGGACTCTGCAGGACCACCAGACAGCACGTTAGCCGGTTAGCATATTAGCTTTGGGCGCTGCCGAGAGGGCATGTGTGCCAAAGGCCTTCATCCATCCATCCATTTTCAGTACCGCTTTGTCCCCATGGGGGTCGTGGGTGTGCTGAAGCCCATCTCAGCAGTCATCGGGCAGTAGCCGGGGGACACCCTGAACCGATTGCCAGCCAATCATAGGGTACACAAAGACGAACAACCATCCACACTCACACCGAGGGGCAATTTGGAGTGCTCAATCGACCTACCGAGCATGTTTTTGGGATGTGGGAGGAAACCGGATTGCCCGGAGAAAACCCACGCGGGCACGGGCAGAACATGCAAGCTCCACACAGGTGGAATCGAACCTGCACCCTCCTAACTGTGAGGCGGATGTGCTAACCAGTGCGCCCGAAAGGCCTTCATACATTTTATAATTAATTTTAAAAGTTAAATCTTTTTGGAAGAGAAACGCTGTCCTATGTACCAAAATCAGACATTATAATTGTGCTGATTTTATAACGATGATTTTTATTTTCCCTTCGGCCAATTGGATGTTTAGTTTCTTTGCAGATTTGACGTGTTACTGGCAAGGCGACGAGAACGTCGCAGCGGCTTCATCATATCATGGCTGTGGCGCTCGGCTTGTGCAAACATACCATTACGCTGGGGCGCCTTTCTGGGTCACTAAGTTAAATATTTCAAATGGTTTATTTTTAGTGCCTTCTGTGCACGCATGCACACACACACACACACACACGCACACACACGCACACACACGCACACACACGCACACACACACGCACACACACACACACACACACACACACACACACACACACACACACACACACACACACACACACACACACACACACACACACACACACACAAAGTCACTAATGCATCTGTGTTGTCCGCAGGCTGCGTTTGACCCACTAAGTCATGTTCACACGGCCGGCGGGCTTTATTGAGTGTTTTGCTTTGGCAGCAAAGTGTAACGAGCCAACAAATAGCAACCATGACAACTTGAACATGACGTTGTCGTTTCTCTGCAGGAAAACAAACAAAATAAAAGTTGGCATATGATTTACAGCCATTGATGCGTCCGACTTGCTTGATAAAACAAATCAACTCGGAAAAATAAAATGCTTGTCTTCATCACTAAGCAGCAAAAATGAAAGTTAGAATAGGCTTAGGGTTCAATTACAGGTTTGGATTTGTGTACAGGTTCAGGTTTTAGGTTAAACTTTTTTTCTGGTTTTTGGTAGGTGGGATTGGGGCATGGATTCAGATTTGGGATAAAGTCAGTTCAGGATTAGGTCAGCATTTGTTGTTATATAGGGATGGAGTGTTAAACATTTTTTTCCACGGAGTACAGATTGCTCCCGTGGCACAAAAAGTGAACCTAATTTCCACACTGTTACATTTCAGTCAGTCTCCCACATCGCGGGTCCTGCCTTGTCCTCCCTTTGTGCCGGTCCCAAGCGCGACGCCCGGACCCGTCCAACTTCTCACCTGCGCCATTGTGCGCCGCGCCACTCAGCGCCCTCGCTAATTGGGAGCGCGGATTCCGGGACAACTTTGCTTTTTGTTTCGTTCTGCTGCGAAGCGCTGACCCGGACGTGTGAGGTCACAGCTGCGCTAATTGCCGACGATGATGATGCGCGTGCGTGTGTGGTACAGTGTGTGCGCCATATGCCGAGTATGAACAACCTCCTCCCAACCCCTCTCGACCTGATAATTTCATATCATGAAAGACGGCAGTTCGGCCCGCAATAATGACAAAACCGTATAATATTACAATAACCTTCTGAAGACAGAGTAAATAAAGATGTCACGTTTGAATTAATACTTTTAGTAATTACTTTTAGACTTCATTTAAAATAAATTAACATTTTAATAATATTTAGTAAATGTTTTTTTTCAATACTTGTATGAGTTTTCAAAATGACCAAACTGCCAAACCTATAAGCTATGCTAAGTCAACAACTTTTGTTATGTCAGAAGTTTTTTTATTTCTGTGTAAACACACATCGTGCAGCCGGTCAGTGGAAGGCTAGCACTTTCCATTTACCAAGTTTAGTAGCCATATTGATTTTTTTCTTGTAAAACTTGGATTTGTTTTAACTGTACATCCCACAGCAGTGTCACTGTCACCATGACATTATTAAAGCGCGATTAGCCTCAACATTTACTAGCATCGAGAACTGAACACTATCATTCATTCAATCAAATTAGGATCACTAAGAAGTACTATATGTGCTTTATAATATTTCACGCAAAGGACAATGAGGCGCTCTGATAAACCCCTCCTCTTATAAGGCCCCTCATTACCTTCTTGCTTGGGGCCCCAGGGGACCTGTGCAACACCACTGCTACACTACTGCACGCACAAACATGTACGCACAAACACAATATCACACCCTTTGCTGCAGTAACAGTAGTTGCGTTAGCGTTTTATCTATTCTCCCTACCCCCCAAGCTAGCGAGGAGGTAAGACAGAGTGCAGGGATGGGTCACGGACAGGTCAGCGCCGAGCCTAATGGGTCGGGTTCTGTCTCGTGTTGAGCTGACAGACAGATGGATTAAACAAGGGGGGTTGGGGGGGGGGGGGGGGGGGTTGAGATGACGAGGGATGTTACAAATAACAGCGGTTTGACTCACATTTCTCTGGTGTTTTCTACTGCAGGTAAAACGCAGAGGAGCATGTTGTCCAAGAGTCAAAAGAATTGAACTTCACTTAGCTTGATGACCTTCACGACCTTTTCCCTTTTAGACCAGAGAGAACATGTGCTATGCTTTGCCCATTTGTGGAAATTGGTAGAAGCGCTCCAAATGGCGCCATCAACGCCATGAGCCAATCTGTGTCTTTTCAGACTGCCGTTAGACAAAATGCTACATTTTTGCCTTGAAATATATTTGATTGGCTTTTGTTAGCGTGCAAACGCACTTGTCATGCTTGTGACGGCGGTTGATGGCTTGTGGAAAGATGCACGAGTGGAGATCCTCGTCCAGTTGTGGGTTCACCTGGAGTTCAGAGGCAGGTTCAGCGGGCGGTCGGGGAGCCACGGCCGGAGTGGAGTCATTCTCTTGCTTGCCAGCTCCAGAACCACCGAAGCCCCCAACACGCACACACACGCACACACACACAAACGCACACACGTGCAAATTAACACTCATGCGTGCTCCCCGCACCCTCGGATCTCTTCTTAGCACTCAGTTGATCTTTTGTCTTCGCTTTGACCCAGGTTGTGGTGGAATCTGGTGACTCTATTGGGACGAGCTATTTATTTTTAGCCTCTCCTCAACCGTTTTTTAAAATCAATTCTTTTTTAAATGCTCCACTTGTCTTATTTGGCAAGATTGGCCACTTTATTTGAAGCCAGCCACTAACATGAAGGAGGTCATTGTTTGCCCTCAAATTTCTTTTTGAATTATTATTATTTTATTTTTTTTATGATTACAGTTTGACAAAAGCTCTCGGACTAATCTTGACTAACATGTTTTAAATGAATCTATACTGAAAGGATTAACGCGCAGCCTATTCAGGGAAATAAATGAGAAAAAAATTAGCACTGAAGGCTCTAAATTGCCTGTGTGTGAAAGTGAGTGCAGAAAATGTTTGAATGGATGGAAAACAGTTACTGCACAAAAGAAATGATAAACACAGTTGATGCATTTTCACAATTTAGTGTTATCCATGTGTTTCAGATTTCAAATGGTCCCAGGCGGTAAATGATGACCCGAGCAGCCAACGACATCAGCTCGCTTGAACGCAACCTTTTTAATCCTGGTATTGATAATGAGTCAAATACTTAATAAAAACAAATTCATGTAAGTCCAAGCACCTGGCAAAGCGGCGGCTATCTTATCAGGACGCCAAATTGCCGAGTGGCACTTTGCATGAGAAATCGAAGCGGCGGTGGCCCAGCCGCTGTGTTTTTTTATGGCCGAAGTGAATTGACCGAGAGGCACGTCAGCTTTTTTTCTCTCCCCTCCCACCCCCTCGTCTCTCTGAGCCTCACCCGTTAAATGGAAGGTCACGCTTAAGTAACCTTATCTTGTAATTGGGTTCAAGGTTAAATGACCCCCTCCGCGCCGAGGTCCCGGGGGTTAAGGTCACCATGTCAGTAAGAAAGAATGAAGGCAGTGGGGGGAATTTTAATCAGTGATGGATGAAAATCAAAGCTGGGGACGGTCCCATGTTCCTCACCTCCAACCTCAGCGTCGTTTACCAACAATAGACAAGAACGAATGAAAAGGGCACTTAGCTAGTTAGTTAGCAAGTTAGCTGAATGGTGATGAACAGTGTGACACACAATGAAAGTGGCAATTAGCTAGTTATTTGGCAAATTAGCTAGTAGGTGAGTAGCTTGACACACAATGTAAATGACAATTAGCTAGTTATTTGTAGTATTTGTGAGTAGCGGGAATATGGAAAATGAAAACAGTTTGCAAGATAGTTAGCAACGTCGCAAGTTGTAATTAGCAGGATTAGGTAAAAATCAAAATGGCAAGTAGCTAGTTGCTACTTGGTGACAAGTCGGCTAAGGGAGATGGTTGACCGGCGTCATCGGTGAGTTCGGGTTCAGGCAGAGCGAGCTGCCGAGCCATCCATTGCCAAGGGCAAGGAAATAGCCCAGATTAAAGAGCTTGTAAATAATGGCCCATAAACATCTGCCCGTTAGCCGACCCAATCCATCTCGTGCTCGCCATCTGTTCGCCTCCTTTTCTCTCCGCGCTCTTGATTTCCTTGAATGCATCATCTCCAGCGAACTCTCTCCAACCCAAACAAACACTCGGATTGCCCCCCCCCACCCCTCCAGGTCACGTACAGTTCATGTATGACCGACCCCCCCGCCCAATCTCCTTCATAGGCCCCCATGACTCAACCCAAAGACAACAATGACGGAGCCTTGCCTTGATTTCTCTTGCTTGAGAAAAATCAAAGTGGCCGTTAGTCGATGATTTCCAGGATGCAGTTAGCTACCTAGTTAGCAAAATGAAAATGGCAGTTTTCAAATTAGTTCAACATCAAGTAAATGTCGTGCCGCTTTTAGGCATCTTTAATGTAAGCTTGCCTGCACCCATCTGCTCCCTCTGATCTGGAGGGTCCTGCTCAAGGGGCGGCTTTGTGCCGATGGACCCCTGGTACCGGCGCGGCACCGGTGCCAAACCGCATGTGGCAAATTAGCACAAACACGGGCTAATTGCTTTGCCTGACTTGCAACGGCCTTTCATGTGGCGTCCAACGGCGGTTGCGTAAGCGAATGTCGCTAGTAAGCTTTTGTTTAGTTCTTTGGTTTCTGAGCGTTATGCGCAACAGTCAGCTTATGGACGCTCGCATTTATTAGGCTCCTTCGGCCGCAATCCCTGCGGGAAAAGCACTGCTATTAACCACAGATTATGTCATAGCAAACTAGTTAGTCTATTTATTTTCTTAACCGAATGCAGGATTACTCAACAAGCAAATACCAGTCAGCTACGTAGCTAGGTGCTTCTTGAGTACAGCAAATGTCACGCTGCATCAATTGGCTGTGTGCTTAGCTTGGCAAATTGTTATTATTTGCAAGGCGGGCAGCATTGAAAATGAAAGCAAAGCAAACGTGGATCATGTATTGATCCCATTCAATTTAACCATGCCTATTTTGTGCTTAATGCGATACTTTGTCTAGTCTTGACTTGATGCAAGTCCGTCACACCATCATTTAAGGGTTTGGTGAAGCATTTCCCTTCCATACAATGTTGATTTGTTTTATGTGTCAGTTTTATCGTTAACTTTACGCGGGAGTGATCAATTATTTTTCGGACAAGTCTGTGAGTGATCGTCTTCTTACGTTAGTCTCCCATTTTAAAAGAGTGCAAAAGCGTTTCAAATGAATGTTAATCACACAAAAGTGTTTTTAGCAAGTTTAAATGTTTTCCAAGCGCCATATTAGAAAAAATAAATACTCTCTATACATCATGCATTTTCGCCCATTGCTTCTCTGGATCCGAGGAAAACATGAGCCAATGTGATTAAAATAAAATCAGAGTTCATCATTTGTACTGTCCTGTGTAAAAGTGTTTTTGTAACCAAAGCCCTGCTTTAAAATAGTCTGAGCCTCCCATCATACTACAAAAACGTTTTAAAAAGGAGATAAATGAGCACAATTCATGGCCACAAACAAAGTGAGAGTTTCTCACGCGCACGCTCGCCATCGCAGTGTCATAAAAGCACAAAGTCCGAGGCTGATAACTCAGAGCGCTATTTGTTAATTCCATAATTCCACCAAAGAGTTGTTTGGTCTGTTTGCAGGATTACACTGAAAGGCAAAAAAAGCATTCCCCACCAAATTTGGTGCAAGGATGTAGCATGTGGTGGCGGAATGTTCCTCTTATTTAGCCCTCTCCTTGGAGTATTACTCGCATGATTTTAATCACATTTCATTGCCGAACGGGGCTTGTTATTTCTACAAAACAACAAAGTCCATGGCCTGCTAAGGTTCTCACTGATGAACCATAAACCAATTTTACGACAAAAGAAGGTTATGAACTCACAGGTCAGCTCATTTGGACTTTTGGTGTGCTAGCCTAATGCTAAAACACATTGGAAAAAGCCATAGACAGGCTTACGAACGACATCGATGCTTTTCTTGCCAAATATCTGACTCAGCATTGGCATCCAAATAATCCATTTTGGTCAGCTTTTGTTCTTCGTTCTTAAACATACGCAACAACCAAATGAGTAGGCTGGAACGGATCCATTGCACTTGAGTTCATTTTAATGGGGAAAATGGATGAAACTTTAAAGTTGCCAAGTCGCCGTTCCCATGGCGGTTGAAATTGTCCATGTTGTACGTCTGAAACTTTGCCGTCCTCCTCCCTCGCCTCGCCCTTTTTTATTTCTTTTGTTGCAGTTTCAATTTACGAGCTGCCATTTTGACCGAGTCGACAACCCTGCTCCTTAAGCGCATTCCGACGGCGCAGAGGCATTTATCTGGCGGATAAATCGGTGCTTACGAAATGCAGATTGAGGCGCAAGGTCGCGGCGGACGCTCGGAAACGAGAGACGGAAGGTTTTTGCCGACACGGCCAAGTCGACTTCATGACGCGCGTTAACGACGACAACTCACACATGCGCCTCATCTGACGCTTCATGGGTGGCCGACTAAGAGCGGATCAGCGGGGGCGGGCTAATTTGACTCGTCCGATTGGTCGGCCAATAGGGCGGCTTATCTGCGACCTTCCAACCTGGGAGGTTTCCAGTTGGCCGCTCAGGAGGAGAACCTTCACTTGACCCCCCATGCTAACGTTTGGCGAGGAGGGGGGGGGGTTAGCACCCGGCTGAGCGGTCCCGTATCTGTACAAGAATGGACCTCTGCCAAGGTCAAACAAGCACAAGCTTTCAAAGATAACGCCCTCCTACAGATGTCGAAATTAGGCAGTAAGATTTGGTGACTATTTACCGAGAAATGATCACTTTTCATTTGAAAACATTTTTCTGAACTGAAAAAATATTCATTAGCAGAACAACATATCCTTTGTAAGTAGAATCTCAAAAATGTTAGATTTTAATGTAAGATTAATGTATTAATCTTAAAAGAAATCCCATCAAATTGATTCTGCCCCAAAAACGGTAGTTACTACCAGCCCAAAAGTTGATTTCTAAATCAAAGTCCAACTTGACCCTAACCCAACTAACCCTAAACTTACAACAAAAAGTAGTAAAAATGTATCCTTGCCGTTTTTTTCTTTTTTTTGTCAGTGTCACTTTGAGATGCGAACATTGATCGTGACAGGAAGCGCGGGTGCCCCGACGCAGGACTTTACAAGGAAGTGGCGCCGTGCCAACGCGGGCGGCGCAGCTCAATTAGCTTGTGTTGTGGCTTTGCTGCTTTGAGAGCCAGTGAGAGAGCACGGGTCCAAATCCTCTCCTGTGGGCCCAGCTGGGAGGATTAAGACTGGTTCCTGTCCCGTGGCTGACCTCTCCAAAGCCCCAACAGATGTCCAGATTCCCCCACCCCACAGCCCGTCCACCCTGCCGCCTCCCCAACACACACTTACACGCTCCACTCCTCTCAAAACCTCTCTTGACCCCGCACTCAAAACAGAACACTCAGGCGACCTTTCTTATCAGAAGAACCCTTGAATGGGGGCTATCTGCCTCTATCTACTCTGCTTTGTAGCACATCTTCTTTCAAGGGCCCCCGCCAAATGCCCCCCCCTCCTGGATTCAGATTTGCCGACTTGAGTGCAGTACCACATTGTACCACAACCTACTAAGCAGCACTGAGCTCTACTGGAAGACATGAACATTTTTATGTCAAATTACAACCCTTTGGGCCATGGCCAACTTCTGGCTGAGTGTAACGTGTCCACTTTGTTACACTTCTTGCTTCGGGGGCACCCTGCACACGCCAGCGCCTCGTCGGTGGCCCTTACTTAAAATAGGACCGAACTGTTCTCCGAGGGGGGTGCGTACGAGGGGTCCTGGAAGGTCAGCGGTGGTGTCTCCACACCACATAATGGCCACCCAATTGGCAGCATTTGAGTGGACAATGAAAGGATTAAAGCCTTTTAAAGGGCACGGTCCCCCCCCCACCCTCTGAAATGCCAAGCTTCAAAAACTCCTCCAACTGAGAGTAATCCAAAAAGTGAGATTAGGCGATTGGACGCAGTTGTTCAAATGTGACTTTAAACAATGCCTGGCCGCTTAACAAAGCTTGGTTGGAGTTTAATTTGCGCAATCAGCCGGGGCACAAGTGACAAAATGCGACATTGACTGCTCTGATCATTCCAAAAACATTTTCCCACCAAAATGATAGCGAGCGGAGCCCCTCAACTTTTGTCCCATCTTCAAATTCCAACATACCCGTCGAGTCTGCTCCTCCATCACAACACTCCTTCCTCTTTCTCCCCACCAGCCCATTGGCCCAGCCGCTTCTCGGCACCGCCCCGTCAGAGGCGCGCCAGAGCACGGCTGTCAAGAGTTTTAGGGATGCGCTGAGCTGTGAAATCGCACAAATTGCCATCGCTGCTGCGTCTGGCCCGACAACCGAGGAAGGAGTGCTCGGATGAACGGCCAGCCAGAAAATGTTACGCTTCAACACTTCCCGACCTGTGTTTACCACCTCCCTACGTGCACTCTGGACCTTGCACCCCTTTTTTGCAGACACCCACAAGCACGCGCACAGCTGCAACCCACTTTGCCAACACACACACACACACTCACTCACACACATGCACACACACACACACACACACGCACACACACACACACACACACACAACACACACACACACACGAGTACTCACATTGTATACTTACATAATAGTACAGATACTTGAGTAGAAAAATACCCTGGCAAGTACTGATTAAAGTAAAATTAAAGGCTGTGAAATGTATTGATGTACAAAAACTCATAGGACAGATACCGTATCTGTTTTCAAATATAGGGTGCAAAAGTATAAGAAATCATAAAATAAGAAAATTAATACTCAAGTTAAAAATAAAAAGCTGAAAAACTGACTTTAGTATTTGTACTTTGTTACATGCCCCCCACCCCCTCCCAACACACACTCACACCATCACCTCCTTGAAGCGTGTAAACGGTACTGGCCTTACCGCCTCACAGATCAGACACCTCCAGCACTTTGCTTGGTCGTTTGCAGGTCACTTCACGCAGGAACTCTCCAGAGGGAGAAAGTACCTCTGACACCCTCCACCAACATTCGCCAATGCTCGTTCCCTTGGAGGCACCTCCTGAGAATTGACAAAAAGGTCACAGACAAAACATGTTTAGGCACACACACGGACACACACAATAGGAATCTCATATGTTCTACTCACCACGAGGTGTAGATTCCTGGCATGACCTCAAATAATCAGCCAGTGAATGTAGTTTTGTATAATAATAATAATAATAATAATAATAATAATAATAATAATAAGAAGAAGAAGAAGAAGAAGAAGAAGAAGAAGAAAAATACAGTAATCCCTCGTTTATCGCGGATAATTAGTTCCGAAAACCACCCGCAATAAGTGAAATCCGCGAAGTAGGGTCACCCTGTAAATTTTTTGTGTCAATAAATGTATATCAAACCATTTAAGTGCATATTTTATTATTAGAACATTAAATAGTTGTTTCAAAAATGTAAATAATACATTAGTAGTATAAATAACATACAGAAAAATTTGTATAAATGTTGAAAATATAAATATTATACGTGTATGCGTGTAACAAGAAGTACTGGGCAGGCTAACGAGTTAGCGAAACGATGCTAATTTGCAATCGTGCTAACACGCGAAAACGGACCTCTAAAGGAATGTAAACCAACATTTGGAGCAATACTACATCGTCCTAAAGGTTAGACATATGTGATCGTTCATTTCTCTTGTTAGGAGACCCACTTACATCGTCAATGACTGCTGTACCACTGTAACATGTATGTAGACGAACGTGAAACAGGAAGTGGTATCGCCTGAAAACGGCCTTCAAAATAAAGCACCCTACCTCAAATCAAAGCGCGACTGAATAGCATAACATGGAGCGCTCTTAACACATCCTGTAAATATGCTTTTAGAACAGCTTTCATTATTATAACATTTTTATATAACAAGGTACAAGTGTACACACTGTAAATATGTTTTTAGAACTTTTATTATTATAAAAAAAATTCTATAACCAGGTACAACACTGTAAATATGTTCAAAGTCAAAGTCTCCTTTATTGTCAATTCCTCCGCATGTCAAGACACACAGAGATCGAAATTACGTTTCTCACTATCCCAGGGTGACAAGGCAGAGTTCACAACGCACATACAAGTAAACAACACAGGAAAAATAAAACAAGAAGATGAACAATAAGAGTGATAGCACGCTAGCCACTCCCGATGCACAGCAGAGTCCGGAAAGATGACAGTCAATTAGGCCACTGTGAACACGACCACACAGCAGGCGCGCACTGTCCGGTTCGTGGATCCTATCAGGCGAACGCAACCCATCTTGTCGTCCCGCGAACGAACGTACGCCAGGAGAATAGAAGGCACGGCTGGGCGAGGTGGGTTGGCCGCAAGCCTGGCCCGACGTCTCCGCGCTGGCCCCTCTTCCGCTGCCTCGCAGACCCGCTGCCGACGCATCCCAACAATGCTCCAGGACGGAGCAGTCCGAGCTCACGACGCAGTCCAACCGGGGGAGGAAGAGCAGGCCAGTCCGGCGTCGCTCCATGACGAAGCAGTCCGAGCGCCCTTAATCTCTCCGCACCAAAGTCCAGAACGCCATAAAACCCACTTCCGCCGATGTTGAGCAGAACATGCCCGCCGCACTAGTAGCACGACGTATCTATCACACGAGACGAACATACACAAAACTGCTGGACAAACACTCAGTAAACACTCACAAAACACCGAACGGGACAGAGAGTGGCCGCTGCGTGTGCACGCGCCATCTTGAACCGTAATGTTTTTAGAACTCTTATCATTATAACATTTTTTTTTTTTTTTTTATAAAAAGATACAAGTGTACGCACTGCAATTGTGTGGGCACTCCCTGCCTTCTGCTGGCGTGTGGACAACTTCCCCAAATAAGAAGTTTTATTTTATTTTTATTTTTTTTAATTTGGAAAAAAATCTGCGATGTTGTGAAACCGCAATAGACGAACTGCGATATAGCGAGGGATTACTGTAATAATAATCATAAATATTATTATTGTTATTATTAAATTATATAATTATATAATAATTATAATATAATAATAATTTTATTATTGTTATTATTATTATTATTATTATTATTATTATTATTATTATTATTATTATTATTATTATTATTATATAATGTATTATAATATAGAATATTTATAATAAATGTAATAATAATAATTAGTAATAGTAGTAATAGTAGTAGTTGTAGTAGTAGTGGTAGTAGTAGTATTGTAAAAACAAAGAAGCTCAAGTAAAATAATCAATGAATTTATTAGCATTTGATTTGTGTCTGTTATAATAACATTTTATTCCTCATAACACTGACATGTTTATACCTGATTTGTTACTCATATTTTTTGGACTATTGTTCTACAGAACAGTTCTATTAAAGTTACATTTCATTTCATTTCATTCTTTCATTTTACGGCACGCCGTAAAGTAATTTCGATTAATATTAAGATGAATACAGACAGTTTTTGCAAGATGTTTTTTCCCCAAGTTGAGTCATTCTCTTTCCGACTCTCACGACTCGCAGGTGCGTTTATTTGCTTTTGTATGCTTGATTATTTTGTACGATGTCATGAATTCAATCAAGTTTGGAGGACTCCGTTAGTCTCGTGACTTGTACTTGAAAATATAAGTTGTCTATAAATCAAGAATACCGAATGACTTCAAATTCTGTCCAAAATAAGACGAGATGCTCGCTATAAGCAGACCGGGAGGGCTCAGACGAGCGTCGATGGAGTCAACGACGCGGAGGCAGTGACATCTAGTGGTAAATGAGTGTACTTACACTAATACGGTATTCACATTATTTGGATGGAAGACCTAATTTCAAATGCGAAACAGTGTTTTCCTTCTTTTCACTGAGCCAACTTAAAAGTCCCTTAAATAGAATACAAACACTTTATCAACACAAGAAGCACAAGTCAAAGTACTTTTTTTTTCAAGTCTTACTGTTTAAACAAATTTGTTTTTACCGCTTTATAGTCACTCAAATAGGAGGCTTCTAGAGCAAGAGGAAGTGTGTACTAAAGGTCTAAATGTTGACATCATTTGGATCATCTCAGTACCGAAACTGCAGTGGTTTTGTTTTGAGTCATAGGGCAAATTTTACATGCCATGCGAAAAGGATGTGCCGAGTCTGCCTATGTGCCTTCCGCGATGCGCTTTTACTTTTGCAGGAAGGACAAACAATAGAAGAAAGCAAAAGAAAATGCATGCACCAACTCTTATCTGCTGCCCCGGTGGTGCGGCGACACAACGTGAGGTGAGGAAGCCATTCTGCAGAAGGCGACATAACCACATTTGACATCACAGAGGCGGCCGGTGCCACCGCAGGGACTAAATTGGGAGTTTCCGCTCGCACGTCTTCAGCTTTTTGATGTCTTTGGCGTCCAGAATTTAAAAGGTAAGCTTTACTTGTGTTCAGGTTGTACAAATGACGTTCAAGATTGTTAACGCTGCTTTTAAAAATGAAATAGTCAGAAATGTATGTCTTCGTCATTTTGGATTTTGGGTCCTTTCAAATATGCTGCATTTTGTTTTAGTGGCTGGGTTTCCTGCTATTACGAGCACATTCATGGCTGCCGTCCTTTCACTGATGCTGTGGAGCCTGCCGATGCTTCTCGAAGGCGGTATGTTGTTTAGGTGCCTGTAAATTGGGGGGGGTCAACATGTCTTTTTTTTTTTTTTCAGTTTTTGATATTTTGCAAATTGTGTATTTCAAACGCTCCGGTCGCAGTCAACTCGCCCACCTGCGGCGTCACCTGCTCCACCGACTACAACGTTCTCCTCAACTGCTCGTGCGCTTCGGTACCGACGCAGCCGCTGCGCCTTGACGTTAACTGCAGGTAATCCTCACCTGACGCCATCTATAATGACGTCATCACCCACGTCAGATTTGTATGCAGTGGTGACATCATGTGTCGTCACTCCTCTGCGCGCTTTTGTAGCGACGGTGAGCTTCACGTGGCCGACAGCTGCTGGCTGATGCCGCCTGAGTCCTGGTGCGTCATGTACCCACCGGAGCTCTACCACATCGCCGCCATCGGGACCGAATGCACGGCGACTGTCAGCCTGCCGGGGGACCCGTATTGCGAGTTGTCAGACTGGGCACTTTACGACGTGGGTAAGTAGCTTTTTTTCCTACCAAAGATTTTTTTTTCTGATTAAAAACTTGTTTTCCTTTAGTTGTGACAGAGCGTATTTGAAATAAAATTTTGAAATGTAAATTGTTTTCACCGTAACTATAATTTCTTACTCTGCACACAATTTGTAACATCACAAAGTGGATGAAGAAAAAAAATGTTGCCATTTGCTTCATAGCAAAAATATGATTTTGCCATGCGGACTATTTTTGTTGAGCTCCATTTGTGTAACTACAAGTGAAACCTCCACCACCTTTCAACGTGCGAGTGACGTGCCTCGACGGATTCGACAACATCACGTGGGACCTCGCCAACGACAACAACGATTGTCTGATGTACGAGCTGCGAATTCGAACCCAACGAGGTCTCATGCAGGTAGAACTCAAGTCAACACTTTTTCATGGGGCGGGGGAAAAAACTTTTTTTTAATTAATCAACGGGCGAATTATTACATTCCCGGTCGAACTTGTGAAGATGGTTTGACCTTTTCTTCCGTTAGGATCCGGCGCGTTTCTTCTCGGTGGACAAGAGGTTCTTCCTGGTGGGACACAAGGAGCTGCCGCCCCGCGCCAAGTGTAGCGTGGTTGTCCGGACCAAGTTATGCCCCAGTAACCCATCTCAGGGCCCGTGGAGCGAGTGGAGCTCCACCACCAAGTGGACAAACGCGCCGACAAACGCGCCGACAAAATCTGCAAGTGTCGCAGGTGAGCAAGAAACGCGTTGCGATTTTATTCATGTGCAGCAGAAGCGCGTGTTTCTACGCAATAAGGAGGAACGGTTCCGTTCAGACACACCGTGTCTGAGCATGTTCCTGCCGACCCTCCCTGTCCTTTTCCCGCTATTACTGTTGATTTTTTTCCCATGCCTTAGTGAAAGGATTCTGGCTCTACGTCTTTCTGGCCGTCCTCGTCCTCCTTGGCGGGCTGCTGCTGGTTTACTCTCAAATACCGTGAGTAAAGCAAACAGAGATCGACTTGATTTCATAGGCAGTCCGAAAACATGACAACAAATCGAAAGCCGATTCTGACACAGCATGACTCATAAGTGGCGCAGCCAAGTCACATCCTGCACGCAAGGGTGATACTTCTTCTCACCGCTTCACCTTCACACTTTCTAAGCAGAGCGGTTGCTTCACTAGATAGGAACTCGCGCACTGCAACGCTGCAAATACAAAATGCATCTCGACTTTATTTAGAGAGCACTTGAAAAAACAAACGTGTGGGATGGTCGACATTGACGTGTTTGATTCTTGCCAGCTTCTTGCTGAAACGATTTCCGCTCAGCTCGTACGTGTGCAGGCCGCACGACTTCTTCCAGCCGCTCTACCTCGACTATGGAGGCAACTTCAAGGTAAGAGGGTGTAGTTGGCTCCAGTGGCCAGCAGGTGGCGTTATGCAAAGGGGGAAGGGCCTCATGCCCGAAGGCATTTTGATCTCAATTTCTGTCCACAGCAGAATGCGATGAATTAATTCTATTGCACAATTAAGGGAGCCGAATTAGATGGGCCAGTTCTGGCCCTCGGCCCGTACGTTTCACACCACTTTTTTTGAGTCAGGTGGCTTTCAGTTTTGGACCGTGATCATTGGAGTCTTTATACATGGGTGAAATGTCTCCTTTGCATCCTGCTATCATCTGTCTCAGGGATGGGTGAGGCCCTTGTTCAGCGAGCACGACATATTGGGGAACACCCCGCATGAGGAGATGGCGCCCACCACCAAGAAGCAGCTCTACTTCCACAAAGCCGCTACCAAAGGGGATGACGAGACGCGACCCGCTGGATGCCTGCTCCTTGTCCCTGCCCCGCTGGCACAATTGACACACGTGTCCATTCACTCGGTGATTGTGTGCGAAGAGGACGATCAACAAGCATCAGATCCAAATCACAGGGAACTGCTGGACTCTGATCCGGAGGAGGCAGTAGTGGACGGACAAGACCAAGGGAGGCTATTCAACGATTGGCCGGAAGAAGCGGAGAGAGCTTCGCTGGCCTCCAATCGGCAGTCGGACGATGGCTACCCCCGCATGGACATGGACACGGTGGACAGTGGTTTTGGGGAGTGCACCAGCCCCTCCCACTCTGGCTCAGGAGAGCCGGCGAGGAATTTCCTACCCGAGCGGCGAAACTCGCGTTCCAACTATGTCAAGCAGTGGATGATGTGTAATGATGCCAGAGAAGACTCAAGAAACGCTCTACAGTGAACAGTCCTCTAGTTCTACTGATTTTTTTTTAAAACGACTTTTATATGTACAGCAGAATATACAGTATATTGCTCAGAGTTGAATAGAAAATAAGTTGCATCATCCCATTGATGACTTTTTAGACATTTTATTTTCCCATCTTATTTTTATTGGAATCAGAATAGCATCTTTTGATAAAAAAATATTTGTACCTCCAATACAAACACCAGGATACCTTATTCGTGTTATTTGAGGTTTTCCTTGAAATAATCCTAACCATCGCCACCAATGTCGACGTCTCTCCCTCCCGGGCTGTTACTATAGTAACTATAATCATCCGGGCCTCCAGAGGACGCTGTGATAGCCGGCCACCAACGCCTTGACAACCGACAGCTGATCAAGTGTCTACTAACTAGACTAGAGGAGGAGACAAGTGATTGTGGACGGAAAGGTCGTATTTGAAACAAAAGGTCGTATTTGAAACAATTACGCCTCTAAGTTGAACCTGACAAGCTTAGATGTTAGCCCGTTGACGATAGGCGTAGGTTTAGTTAAATGTGACTTTTAGCGTGAGCGGCCGTTGTGTCTGCAAATTAGCATCATTGGTGTTTTTAGCCGCTAGCTCCTTGCCCCAAAGCATCCCCTTCCCTCGTCCCTCGCAGCTAAACGAGGATGAATTTGTCCCAGAACACCAGTCTGCGACCGGAGGAGGCTCTGGTGGTGGAGAAAGCCATCCGGCTGGCAATCGACTCCGTGGTCAACGTTCTGTACGGCGTCAACAGCGGCCGCAGTCGCGAGTACCAACGGATGGTGGCCGACAGGGACAAAGAGATCGCCAGGCTGCAGCGGGAGGTGCAGGCGCTCCGTCGGCGGGGATGCGCCTCGTGCACGCCGCTCGATCGGGTGACCCCCGACCGGTGCCCGGACTCCGGGGAGCACAAGGCCAACGGCGGTGGGGGCGCAGAGGTGGACTCCGAGCAGCAGCCGTGTGAACTCAGTTTCTCCTGTACGTAAGCAAACAGTATTTCAGTAACGTTTTAAATGTATTTATTTAGCAGTTTCGGAAGTTTCTGTTTGTTCCTTAATCGTGCAGCTGTACACAAGTAGACACAGTGTATTGCAAAGTGGCGAATGGGCCATTCTCTCTTTATCCTCCCTACGCAGTGGGTCTCTTTGACAGCCCTCAGTCCCACATCCCTTCCCTGACACTCCCCTCACCCCCTCGCAGCCAAATGCACCCGGTTGGCACTTTGCAAGTGGGCAGCGTCGCCGTCAAAGAGGAACCGTGCAATGTGGACGCCGTCCTTGTCAAGTGGGAGCTGAGCGAGGAAAGGTTGCGGGAACAGCCCGAGCCAGCCGCCCCTTCTTGTTGGGACGCAGGTAACGCCCACCGAGTGATTATTATTTCGCAGTCTACAATGGGTGAGTTCCTCCTGTGCTGAGGGGCTGAGTCCTACAACGAAAAACTGAGAGCCTCCTCTAAAGGGTCTTTGTAATTACAGATAGGTAACACAAGGTGGCAGCAAATAATTTAACTCAACATGGGTTTTTGCTTTGTGTTTTAAGAATTGGAGCTCAGAGAAGTGATGACCTGTGAAGAAGCAGACGGACTAGCGCATGTCGCCGAAGCGGAGCAACTGAGGTTAAAACCTTACACTGTAAACAAGTGCCTGGAAAATACGCCATTTGCACGGCCCAGATGTATTCGTGGCACTAATGCGCCAATTTTGCAGCCTTTAGTGTAAAAGAGGCTTGAGAGCTGCCGCACGTGTCACGTTTTGCTTGTCAAAACAGTTGAGTCGCACATAAGTCAGCAAAACAAGTCAGACTTACCCGTGTAAAATCTCGAAGAAGCTTCGGCACGAGCGCGACACGGCGACGGGGTGCTAATGGTGACCTGTGTCATCCGCGATCCTCCTCAGGAGCAAGAAGAAGCGCGTCCCCACGGCGGAGCTGCCCGAGGATGCCCAGCAGCAGAAGCGCGCCGCCTGGCGAGCCGCCTCCAGACGCTACTACGCCCGCAAGGTGGCCCGCCAGCAGACCGGCCCCCTGTCGCGCCCCGCCCACCACACGGCGCCCTCCTCCCACTACCTCCCCCGCAGCCCTTTGGCCACAGGCAACAGGAAGCGGACGCCCATTTCCGCCCTACCCCACGACTCACAGGCTCAGCAGAGGGAGGCGTGGCGAGCCTCCTCCAGGAGGTACTACGCCAGGAAAAGGGCGCAACAGCACCACCATGGCGGACACCTGCAATACTGCCACCGCGAGCCACCGGGGGACGACAGGGAGGGACTGGAGGGAGTTTTGTGTAGTTCGTGATAAAGAACACCAGCACATGTTGGTGGTCGTTCACTCATTCTCCACCCCGCCCGTCACCAATGCACAGATTGATTCATTTTCTTTAGTCTCCGCTGGCAAATGCACATATACTGTATATCATGCCTCATTCCAATCAACTTTTGCTAATTGAAATGAGGAAATGCCCTTGTTCTGTTCCATCCTCCAAATATCTCAAAACATTTCTATGTGTTTGTTTGATAAGGAAGTAGCACTCTATAATGTTATACTTTATCAAACGTACGATTAAACAAAATGGGGAGACTTAAATTGTGCATCATGATTCATTCATTGCAACTTCTGGTATGCGCAACTTGGCCACTAGGGGCAGTATAACAAAGACAAATGAAGACCACTCTCCATTTTTAAGAATTTCATCTTTAATTTTCTCTTTCAAGGTTTATTTTCAAGTGCTGCTTGAATGTTTTTCCACATCATGTTGTCAGAAAGCATCAACAATGAAATGAAAGCAAATCTCATCAACACAATGTTGCTGCGACACCCTTACCTCTGGGGGCCACAATTCACCAGACTGAGGTAATGTCCTCTGAATGCTTGTGAAAATGGGTTCCTCCCTTCAATTCGTGACTCCATACGAGGATCCTTGCCGGATGTTCTTCAGCCTTCTTCAAATAGAGGCACTAGAGCGCCCCAGTCGTCTTGTGTCTGTAATTACATCTGGAGCTCAACATCTTTTGCTTTGGGGGCTTTCAAACCGTGAAGCAATTTTCCTATAACATAACTCTTTTAATCTGAGATTTGAAAGAAGCAAATGACGATGCTTTAAAAACTCATCTGTCCTATTTCTGCACTTGTTCTGATCGTGTTTGGTAAGTCATTTAATTGAACGTAAATGCTTTTTTTTAATATAAATTTCTTCGGCATGTTCTTCCCAATACGTTTACATTTGAAATAATTCACGAGCCTTATAAAACATATACGTTCGTGTTATTTAGCCCAAATGACGTTACACGTTGCCCAAATGAACTGCGTACTGTTGGCGAGTTTGGTGTGCACTTGCAATCGGATCCGCTCGACAGCTGTTCAACGAAACAGGCGCGCTTCTTTTTGTCGCAGAGCAGTTGCAGCAGGACGATGCAGGGTGCGTGCGGGGACTTTCATTTCGACTTGAATCCGAACACACAAATACGAAGCAAATTCTCAGCGGTTCTTTTTGTTTGTCCCCATATATATATGTCTATTTCGTAATTGCAGGCTCGACGCGGTAATATTCGCCTTGGTGAAGACGGCGCATCTGATTTGCATGCCCAAGAGGGGCCTAATGTGTTTGTTTTGGGTCAATACTGCTCCAACCGCCACTGGAGTCGTTTCGATTGTGGGACTGACGCGCTTGTTTTTTCGAGCTCTTTGCTTCACGAGATTTATGGACGCCTCTTTCGAGCGTGCGCCAAACAAAGAGGACGAAAGCGAAGGCAAGGGAGCAGATGGATGCATGCGCGCGCAGCAACTGGCTGTGCGCGTTAAAAGGCTCAATTGTGTCGCATTATTCGCCTGTGTGGAGCAATGAAATGCTTCGCAAGCAGCACTAATACTTTTTTCCGCGTTGATTTAAACATTTGGAACGCTTAGAGACGCCAAATCGAGCATGTTTCGTCTTCCAGTGGCGTGAGCGCTTCGTTGGTGCGCTTCCTGGTGGACTGCACGGGAATGGGGACTTGCTATACATTTATCCAGCGGAACTCGGCATTTTTACGGCAAACCTTGTATATTTGAGGTACTTTTTAAAAACATGTCTTAGATTTTTTTGTTTAGCACCATTTGGAGCCAGAGCAAAAGTCCCATTGGCATCTGGGCGCACCTGTGCATCATTGGAGAAGTTTCGTCTTTCTCTTCAACTCTGCTAACTTTTACTGGCCTGAGAGTCGTCGTCAAGCAGTTCTAAAATTCTAAAGTCTCCTTTGGACTTATAAATAGCATGAATGGAGTGTTTGTTAATGTCTGAAAAATGCCGCGGGGGCTTGTAAAGCCTTTAAAGTAGTTGTTTCTGGAACTTGGTTGCGCGCAGACTGACAATCCGGTCTTGGTTTCTATTTGAATACGGGATATGGACCAGAATATGTTGAAACAAAGGGGGGATTCACAGTAAATTTGAGGGGGTGCTTTCAATATTCCAAACATTTAATGTGGCGGTTTTAAGAAGCACTTGGAAGAATGGATCTATTGGCTTTCAAATATCCATTTTGCGCGTTTGGAAAGATTTGTGGGCCCATAAATGATGGTTTATTCCAATATTTTCACCCCTACACCGTGAACGTACATGGACGTGTCCATTTTGCAGGGATTGCTGGGAAGAAGAAGGAGTCAGTCGAGGTTGGGCCGTCGGACAATCGTTCCAAGGTGGAAGTCAGCCACTAAAAGGTAAGAAAGAAGCAGCCTCTCCATGGCTGCTGTTGGGCAATATTGCTTGGGATCCCAAGTGGACAGAGTCTAGTCCGCCTTGATGTCGAGAAAAATCAGTTGTCGAGGTTAATTTGGCGTGTTTGCCGCATTTTTGGAACGGCTCGGGCCTCGGCTGTGCGTTAAAAAGCTAACATGGAGGCGCGGCTAGAGGGAGCCAAAGCAGGCAGGAAAGCGCCTCACCCAGCCTGTGGGCCTCCATTCTATACCAGAACGGATGTTTGTCCTTGTTTTAACATCCTCACCAAGTCCGGAAGTCTTTATTATTGCGTTTGTTCCCTCAGTCGTGGTAGTCATTTGAATTTGATGAGGCTCAGTGGTGTGCGCTTCCTTGGGTTTAACTGCCTCTCCAACACGGAATTTTTGTTCTGACTGACAGCAAATGTGCCTCATAAATGCTCTCATGGAAGAAAAAAAATCATATTCAAGTATTAAGGATGAACTTTGATGGTAAAATTGTAATGATTTCCCCCACAATTAGCTTAGCCTTTTGCTATACTTTTTGTTTGAGAGCGTTCAAAATGGCTGTCGAGCTGGTAACAGGTGACGTCAGGAGGCTGCTCCTCACTTCCTTGTTTGAATTTGAGACAAAAAGTCACCTTTAAAGACCGTTGCCCGTGTTTTGATTGCTATTCTGTCCATTTGTTCAATTACGTAACTAAATGTTTATGAATGGACGTGAAGTCTTCCATCCCCTAAATGTGTGATGAGAAGTGCCTATTAACTGAATGAATAAAATTTGAGTTTGCTGCACTTCATTTAAATGATGCGAATCCTAAATTCTGCTTACCTTGCTTGTGCCCCCCCCCCCCCCCCCCCCCCGCCTCTCTGAAAATACCCACACATGTCACAAATGTTGTTATATATAAAAATAATCTTACTTGGAGCTTGAATTCTGTTTATTTTGGGCCCACTTCCTAGGCATCCAAATCCTCTTCAATGGCTGCTTACCTCCTTGCTGTCATCTGTAATTCTGCTTCCCCGACTTAGGTCAAACAATGTTAAATGGTGGCCGTTGAGCTGCATCACTGGATTGGACCACAACCTCATCATCTGTGTAAACAAGAAAACAATTTAATTACTGCCGCTATTAAATGGTAGTTCCAATGCCAAGGGAACCGATAAAAAGAACTCTCCAAGTGATGCCTTTTCAGAGCAAAACTGGCCTCGGTGATTTCAGTCCACTGGTGGTGGTGCTGAAATCACGAGTGGGTTTTGCTTCCCTCTAGTGGTCATGTGTGTAACAACGCAAACACGCGCTGCGGGCTTGTCATTCTGCCTTAGGAGCTGTCCGTGTCCTGTTCGCTAAGATGTTACTGCTTCATTCACTGTGCTTTTTATCTTAATGTGGCTTTTGTGTGTCTTTGCAGCTCAGTCCCCACGAGAGGAGTTTTTGTTCCAGAGGGAGCTTGAGGAAAGACGGGGACAAAAAAAGAGATCTAAGCCTTGTAAGCATCCGTGTTGTTGGGGAATCCTCAAAGAAAGTGCGTGAAATGTTTGGCATGATTTGTATGCACAAGATGGAACCGAAGCCCCAAAGAAAGCAGTGCTTTGGCACTTTCGTCTCCATCTCGTATAACTCTTTGATGCTCCCTCCCCGCAGCCACAATGGAAGAGGAGATAGTGGAGGACCACACCAAGCTGAAGCAGGGCATGGTGAAGGTGCTGCAGTGTGTGGCCACCATCTCGTCAGCGGCAGCTGTGGTCAACCCTATCTTCGGCGTCGCGGGTTCGCTAATGCGCGTGGTCCTGCACCACATTGACGACGAGGACATCCGCACACTCAAGCGCGAGTTCGGTTCCGTCAACCGGGCGCTGGACGAGCTCTCGCGCAAGAATCGCCAGGCCCTGGTGGCTATTCAGAAGGAGACACTGGACAGCCAGTACGCCTTGGTGGAGGAGAACCTAAAGAACCAGTTCCGCAAGTTCATGGATCTGGTGGAGGCTCGGCCTGAGCACAGCGAGCGCAAGAAGGAAGACTTTGCCCGCAGCTACGCCGACGACTTGGGCGACCAAAACCTGCACACGCTCTACGACGGTGTGGTCGGGAAGCCCAAACTCTTCAGCCGGCCCATCCTGGAGGTGAGTCTCTCACACACACTGCGGTGACGGGCAGGGGAGACCTTCTCGCTTTGAAGGAGCTTTTGGGTTTTTTAGGTGTTCCTGAAGCACTCGGGTGGCGATCGTCGGGCCATGGAGCGCCTGTGCACACGCCTCACCTACTTGTTCTGCATCGGCCTGATCGCCCTGATGGGCTACGCCGCCGTTATTGGCGACGACGATGCCGGCCTGAGCGAGGAGTGGGCCGAGAAGATGGAGAACGTGCAGGACAAGATGCAGCAGGCGCTGCGTATGTGCCGCTGAACCGGGCACCCGCACATCATCCACGTTAGCTTGCGCAACAGCGGTGGGCAAAGACGCGTGTGCTACGGTACTGTTGCCACCCGGTTCGCATTTCCATCATTGAGCATTCACAACTACGGCTTGCGCTTTGTTTTCTTTCTTAAATTGGTTGGAGGTATTTTTCTTTCCTAGATTTCATTGAATAAGATTCGCCGATTGCTTTATTCAAAGTGTCAATGGGGCAAAAGTGTTACATTTTGTGTACGTTGTTTAACTGGATGGCTGCCAGCCCTTTTGCCAGCATTTTGACTGATCGACTAGTCAGCCCCGTTTCTACCGACAAATCAACCCGGCTGGCTCTACTCGCCATTTATTTTGCCACAAAAAGGTCTTCCAGCTTTTTTCTGTTCTTTAGTAATCTGCAGTACAATATTTCCCCCAAAACGCTGAAAAGATTTTTGCAAGATCAAACATGCCAAATATAAATATAAACCGTACGATGTAAAATGACTGATTCCCGCTTTTCTAAATCTGAGCTACCCTGTGCCCCCCTCAAAAAATGCTCTGCATGTGTTTGCCCGCCGCTGTTTGGACAACGCTGGGACCAATCTTGAGTTTTGAGTGCTCCGCAAGCTGCTTGTCAATTTAATGTCGTCATCTTATTAACGATCCGACCGCCCAACCAAATGTCTTCATGGTTTTTGTTACAAGTTAGGGCACATGCCAAGCTGGTGAATTTCCTACAATCGCCATCAGATCAGGCTGGTGAGATGTTCTAAAAATCAGTAATACCAAAAAAAAAAAAAAAAATGTCACGTGATGAATGTTATATGGTGATGTCATACCGAGCTCAGAGCTGAACACTAAAAGTGGTTACACTTGTTTTAATGACACTAGGTGAAAACGCCGCTTGAGTTGCACCAACACTACCTTTTAACAAGCACTTCTTTCCTTTCACATGCTGTGCAGAATGACTTTAAAAATGGGCACGTAAAGCAATGCCAAGTTGGTCACTTTCTCCTCTACGGGCACTTTATCTTAAAAGCAAAGCAACAGTGGCCACTACAGTTTTTTTTAATACATTTTTTCCCCAGCCAGCAGTGCCTAAATGTTTATATTCTGTTTTTTATTTTTTTACTATGTTAGTCATCCTATTAGTTTTTATTGTTCTCAACATTAAGCGGTGTAAAATGAATGAATGAATAATGGGTGTGTACAATATACTATATTAGCTGTTTGATTGTCTAGGACTGCTCTAGTTTTGTTATTTCTGCACGTTTTTAAGCACCACTACAAATAAATATGAGTCCATGCATCCGTAATTGTGGGTTATTTCTCCACGTTTTTAAGCACCACTACAAATACCTGTGAGTCCATGCATCCATAATTGTGGGCGTCATTCTGTTTTTCTGTCTGCCTGCTCTCTGGTCTAACATGACAATAGATTAGGGACAACTGCAGGGAACGAAGACGTTGGAATCGCAGTGGCCATTTTGCCCCTTGACGCTCCCTCCTGTCGACTGAAAATGTCGCATCAATCGCTGCTGGCAGCAGGAGGCGCTAACGGACACAATGTCAGCCGCCTGAAGTAGATGAAAAATAGTGGCTGCTTCTTCCACCAATGCTTTATAAATCCAAATAGCGTGTTTATACTATTGGGGACATGTTAAACTATCCATCCATCCATCCATTTTCTGAACCGCTTAGTCCCCACGGGGGTCGCGGGCGTGCTGGAGCCTATCCCAGCCGTCATCGGGCAGTAGGCAGGGGACACCCTGAACTGGTTGCCAGCCAATCGCAGGGCACACAGAGACAGACAACCAATCGCACTCACACTCACACCTAGGGACAATTTGGAGTCTTCAATCGGCCTACCAAGCATGTTTTTGGAATGTGGGAGGAAACCGGAGTGCCCGGAGAAAACCCACGCGGGCCCGGGGAGAACATGCAAACTCCACACAGGGAGGGCCGGCGGTGGAATCGAACCCGCACCCTCCTAACTGTGAGGCGGACGTGCTACCCAGTGCGCCACCGAGCCACCCATGTTAAACTATTTTTTTGTATTCTCTTACTCAGTCTAAGTTGAAAAGTGAATTCAACAAAATATCCATCTTTCCCTAAGTACCTCTAAATTTCAGAAGGCAAAACGGTACGTGACTATGATTAACGTGTATCTGATGTAATCTTAGAAGTGTTACAATGTTGAGAGGTAGCAACTTGGTGTGGTTCAGCTAAAGATGCTTGCGAATAAGCTGTGCTGTGTGATGTGACGTAAGCATTTCGCAAATTAGCTTTCGAGTTAAGCTGTGACTTTGGTGTACAGTTTTTGTCTTTAAATTTGAAACGGCTACAAATGGGCTTTCAATATATAGTAGTGAATTAATTTCTACTATACGCTACACAGCACAGGCAGCACGTGTACGTTTTACATATTGCGTAACTGCCCCGCGACTGACTGGCGATATGTCCAGGGTGACAGGGTGCGCTCTGCCTTTCACCCAAATTGAGCTTGGGTTGGCTCCAGCGGCGCACACAGCGCCACAAGTGCATCAATCGCCATTAAATTACCAGTTGTGCAGTTACTCAACATGTCCGCCAGGTGTTGCTATTCCTCTCAACTGCAAACATTCCACCTGTTTCGATGTCGCCTAATGTCCATCACATACACGCCCAAAATTTCCTCTTCATTCGTTGCATTCTGTATTATATGTATGTCCTCTTCCAAATTAAGTAATTTGGTTATTTAAAATGTAAGACGGTATGGTGACGGTGAGTCCCGAAGCCTCCATTAATAGCCCGTTAAACTTGTTCCACTCGTGCGCAATCTATCGAAAAATGCTGATTTGACGCGCACAGTTCTGCTGCTCATCTCTTTAGGAGGTCACGAGAATCACTCAAGCCAAAACTAAAGATGAGTAAAAATGTAAAAAACAATCAAAGAATAAAATAACAATCGACACTTGAATTGCTTCCCTTGGGCTGTGGCGTCTATCTTGCAGGATTTGCGTCATCATCGTGAATTTTTGGGGGTGGGGGCAGGTTGGTCGTGGTGGCGGTGGTTGAGGGGCTCATTTGTCATTTTTGCGTATGAAGCAGCATTTACACGCAGCATTTAATAAATTGAGATTTTAGTTTGACACTAACATTTTGATCAATCTTGAAAATACAGCATTTTAGCCCCCCAAAAATCGTCCACTGCGCAACGGGGAAAAAAAGAATTAACAATTATTAATTCTTAAGCCAGACGCGTGTACAACAGCATGCTCTATTTTTTTGTGAATGGCTTCAAAATCAACACATACATTTTTAACATATGCACAATCACATATGAAGCATAAATGAGCTCGTCTCCTTACCTTGAACAGAATGTGCGATGTTGTACACCTCCAAGAGATTGCTTAACATTGACCAAAAAGCACAAAAATAGCAACAAAAGAATCAAACAATCAAATCCATCTCCGTACATGTCGACGAAATACCACAGCAAGAAATTGTCCCGTCTGCTTCGCTCGCCTTTCCCTCGCCCTTTCCTCCCTCCTTCCCTCCCTCTATTGCGCATCACTCCTTTCTTTTTTCACTCTCTTCTTTGGGACCCCTCCCCATGCAGCTTTCCCCACACACAAGCAGCAGGCAATCTTCCTCTCAACTTGTCCGACGTGAGAAAGAATACGCATATAGGTAAGAATTTGCTGAATTTTCTTATCTGGACCGCAGAGGAGGAACATGTACGCAAAATGGGGTGACGTCAGCTTGGGGGCCACTTGTGCGTAAAAGTGCACATCCATTGCGCACTTAATAGTTTAATTTATTACTAATTATTTTGGCAACCGGAATTGGCCTCGTATTTGATTATTTGTGATGATTTATGGGTGTTTAGAGACCCCCCCCCCCCCCCCCCGCCCCCCTTCTTTGGAAGAATCACACGCACATAGTCAAGGACACGCACACAAGCGCGCACACGGCCTCCATTTTGTGTGCATGACATCACCACCCTCAGTGTTGTGTTTTATTGATGATTTTTTTTTACATTTGTTTTTCATCTAAAATAATATCTAGTAACTGTTTAACGGGTATGTGTATTTTCCTGAAGATGTTTTCTTTTGTGGGTTCATAGTCCTGCCTTTTATTTCACATCTTTTTTTTTCCTCACAGTTCATGATTCTACTTTGTATATGCCTCCTTTTTATTTTTTTTTGTGTAATTCTACTGTTGAGGACGAGATGGTGACAGTTTAGCATTTTAGTGCGGCACTAAAATTGGACGAAGGAAAACAGGAAGTACTTTCAATTTAGCCTCGTTGTTTGTCAAAGCTGATTCAATGTCAATCTCCTCCAATTCTGTTTTGTGTGTGTTCAGACAGTAACAGCTGTAAGTTCAAGTTACAATGTCCATCTTTTAAAAGTGATTGATGTTTATTGACATATATTGTGGCGGAACAAATTGGTTTGGACAAATATGGAATTTGTTTCTTTTAAACACAGAGAGCTGGTACACTGTTACACTGTGTTTGTCCAATACTTATGTTATTCATTGCTCTTGCTCTATTGCAGGGGTGGCCAATTAATTTTTACAAGGGGCCACATGAAAAACCTGAGTTGTGTCAGAGGGCCACACCTACGATAACTTAACCCTGCTCAATTTTCTTCCATTGTAAAATGCACTAAATTATTTATTTTAAATAGTTGGTACTGGTAATTAGAAGAATACAATTATTCTGTTTATATTTATATTAAGCTATGTGAAATTGTGGTGTAAAGGTCAAATAAAAAAACAATTATTAATCAGTACAATTTATTCTTAACTTCTTTAACTTTTCCTCAAATGACAAAGCCGCTCCATCTCTGGGTGTGAAGTTTGATAAAACGTCCTTGTTGGGCTTGCAGTTTTGCCAGCAATGCATCAGCCTCTGATGCGCCCTGTTTATCAGACACATGTATTTTTTTCTCATGCTTGGTCGTGTAGTGGCGACTCAAATTATATTATTTAAACACAGCGACCTGTGTACCACAAATCAGGCACATGGCTTTACCTTTCATTTCTGTAAAGAAATACTTGGCAGTCCATGTCTTGTTGAAAACACAGCGCTCCTTGTCAACTTTTCTTTTCTTCGTGTTAGCATACATTTTGAGGGCAGCATTACTTCGCGCTGTTCACCTACACGCACAGCTCACATGCACGCACGCACGCACGCTACACGGAAGGTTTGCTCTATTGTATGCTTCGAAATATGTTTGTCTTCTTTTCCAAGTGTGTTTGAAGACCTTAAAGAAATTCAGGCGTTGTAAATGCTGTCAAAATTTGCCTAGGGCGGATTTATATGGGATATTTCTATATTGGGAGGTAGTGGTGAGGGGCGAGTATTATTTTAAATGTACTTTGTCATGTGGCATGGTGGTACAAGATGGTGTAAAATTGGGTATCGAATTTGGCCCAGGCACACTGGCTATCCCAAAACATGTAGTGGTTCCAAAATTTCACCAGGAGATGGTGTTAAAGCTTGACATAGGGGTGACCTGATGGAAACTAACAAATCTAATAAATTAAATTGTTAGCAATTGGGAGGACACAACCTGTTCAAACACGGAGTAACGCACAATTTGGGAATATGAGTTTGCTATGCTATAATTTTAAGATGTAACAGCTTGAGCAATATCAATATATATGTTTACGTTAGAAGAACCCATTATTATGTTTAAGTATGATTATGTGTTAAGATTGATCTTTAATAGACAAGATATATGTTATTAATGTTGCAATGTTTTGTCCAACCTGTATTTAACATTGGTGTTCCATCCATATCTGAATGCATTAAGTTGAGAGGCGACATCAAGTCGTAATAGTGAAAGAACGAGCAAAACAGGAAACAGCTGCATCCGGTGACAGACTGCAGTCATGCGCAGTGGTTACTGCTTTAAGCAAGGTTGCCAAGACAACCAGTGGATTCCTATGACCTGGTGCTGGAATTCTGACCTTTCATCTAGATATTCTTATGACCTGGTGCAGGGATTCTGACCTTTCATCTACATATTCCGATGAGGTAATGCCAGAAGCCTATAAATATGTTGTCTGGACACAGAGCGAGCGTGCTTCTTCCTAGTCAGGGCGATGGCCGTGATGCTGCCCGGAGTAAAAGAACGCCGTTTAGACGAAGATGGATTTTTCATTCTTTTTGAGATTGAACCAAAATCTACTAAGATGAATTTCCGGAGTCTTCGAATTGGACTTTGTCAAATTTTAAGCTTCGAGGAAGGCAGAAAGTCCAATTTTACTTCTTTGGCTACGGTCCTCATGGCCAGACCTTTCCTCTTTTTTAAACAGAATTCGGATTTTGGAACAAAGGAGAGCAGATCACTTGACTTGTTCAACCAAATAGGATTTTAGACCTTTAGTCTCCTCTTTTGTTCTGAGTGGGTGAATGTTGTTGTTTTTTCGAGTTGTAATTCTTTTTCTTGCTTATTCATTAAATCTCTTCTTAATCCTTAATTCGGTTATCGATTATTTTGTATTAACTATGTTGAGCATGGTTTTATATGCAGCAATTAGAACTTTAAAATGTCTTTATTTCCCTATCATAGTCATTCTTTAAATCCGTTCAATTATTTTTAAAGTGAAGACAGCTTTAATCCTTAACATCATGAATTGTCAGATCTGGTTCGAAGTAGTTATCTTGAGCTCAGCTAGGGCGAGTGCGCTCTAGTAAATTAACGAATCCCTGAGGTCTTAACAAAGACATCTAAAAATATCCGTAACATAACAAAAGCATCATTATGGCGCGGTTATTATGACGACGTGCCTCAAATTTAAGTTACTCAACACGAGCGTCGTTTGACTTCAGAGGGATTGGCGTCATAAAGAGATTATATTGATTCTTTTAGAACTTATTTAACTCAGGTGGTCAGAGACGTACGAGTCCCTTCACCCCAGCTTATCGAACCCTTTAATGGGAAGCCGGTCACTTTAATAAAAAGTGCACGTTTGACAACTTTCTCGTTACTTTTTTAAACCTAACTGAATGATAATCCAATGTAGAAAAAAAAAATTCATTGGCTGAGCGACTTTTTAATCCATTGTGGCTGCTTATGGAATTTTTCTAGCGGCATAAATAATGGATGCAGAGAGTGCAGCAACATGGTAACAAGACGCTTCCTGCCCTACTCATTTTTTCCCCCCCTTGCTGTTGTTTCTTTGGCCTTGTGGATGTGGGCTCGACCGATCTGATGATAGCCAGGCCGTTGTCATGACAACAGCTGATAGCTACCAATTGTGTTGATAAGAAGAAGGGAGATGCACCGAGCTTTTCCTCGTGCGGCGTACACGTCAGGGTGTGCAGGGAACATCAAATTTCATTAAAAAAAGATGATAAGACAAAAGATGATGTATTCAAATATAGCGAGGCTTTTAAAAGGAGAAGTCTTCCTTGGAGCCTCATGTGACTTTCTTGCTGTCAAGAAACGAGAGCATGTAAAAAAGAAAGAAGTGAAATGAAAAGACTCGCTGGCACAGTTTCAGAAAAGCAATTGCTTAAAAAGTTATGTCATGTTTTGAATATTTACCATTGTCCTGTCTTGTAGACCATGACTAGTCAAGCGGAGAAGATTTTGGCCCAGAAGAAGGAGGCCATCGAGGCAGCCATGGAGATGTTGGAGCGTGGTGCCGAGGTTGTGGCCAGCGCGGTGGGAGAACTTTTCCCGCTGTGCCAGGCCGCTGCTCCGGTTTTGCGTCTAGCCCTCGACAATGTCCGGAGTAAGGAGGTCTTCTATGTTAAGGAGCAGTTCCTGACGGTCCGCAACAGTCTGGACCTCCTGTCGGGCCAGCTGGAGGACATCGACTGCGAGATCAAGAAGGCCCGGCTGGACTCACAGTACTTTGCCGTGGAGGAGAACCTGCGCAATCAGTTCAGGAAGTACATGGACATCATTGAAGCCAAGCCGCAGTTCCGTGAGGTCAAGACCAAACTGTTCCTGGAGCATTTCTCCAGGAGTGGCGGCGAGAAGAATCTTTTTGTGCTCTACCATGCACTCATGGGGGACAGCAGCTTTGGAGAGTCCATTCTGGACGTGGTGGAAAGGTACGCTCACTTTGAGGGACCGACCGCTTCATCGGGCCGATACAAAAGATTAGCTCGTAGCTCAGAAGGTGCTGCTGATGTAATGTGTTTCCAGGTACGTCTCCAGGAACCGCCGCCTCCTGGAGGACTTTTGCGTGCGCATGAAGGAGCTCCTCTGCCTCGGCCTCATCGCTCTGATGGGATACACGGCCTTGACCCAAAACCATCAGGAAGAAGATGACAAAATCCAAGACTGGAGCCGCAAGATGGATGAGATCGAGCTCCGCATGAAGATCACCATCCAGTCCTGCGTGGACGCCTTTGCGGAGCAGGCCAAACTGGACACCCAGCACCTCCTCCAGGAGAAGCAGATCGACAGTCTCCAGGAGACCAGCCAGCAGCTCCTGGATTTCCTGGTCAAGAAATACGACTGGGTGAGCTGGTCGGTGCGTCTCATCAACCATTCGGGGAGCACCTACCGCAACTGGAGGGCTGGCGAGCGCTTTCACCATGTGGTGGGACGCAACTGGTTTGAGGTTCTACAGGTCAACAACATCAACCTGGTGGTGTCCTTCAGTAGCAGACCCCAGACGGTGCCCAGGGACGCCATATTGGAGATGATGGAGGGTGCCGCCCGAAAGGGCAACGCCCCCACCGTGGTGGAGGTCCTGGAGAAGCAGATGAGCGGCTTTGTGGTTCACGCCGTCAGCCGCCACAAGGAGTCAGCGGCGGCATGGAGTTTCCCAGACGATTGTCACTACTGGGAGAGGCACAAGAACGTAGCCGTGTGTGTACATGCTGACTGAAAGTCGCAAACATTCCAAAACAAGAATTCAATCCAACCTCGAAGCATAATTCCCCAAACTCTGACTATGACTGCCATGCCTGACACCTTCAAACCTCACCTTAATCTGAAACAAATCACCTTAAACCTTATTGTAAAGCTAATCGCAAACATATCTGTGTCCCAATGTAATTTCCTATGCCAACAAAGTATTTATGGATTGTTTTGTTCTGAGTGTAAATAAAGCGAGCGCATGGTGAGCATTGAATGGCTTTTGCGTCTTGCCAGCGGACAAGTCGTTTATGGATGTGGCCAAGTGGTTAATTTAATAGGCTGCTCCTTTTTTCGCAGCATAAATGTGATTGACGCTGCAACGTTAGCATCTGCGGTCGCTAATTGAATTCCCCTTCGCACCCGAGTCAGCATTTCCCAGACCGCAGCGCTCTAATCGCCCCGCAGGCGAGTAGCAAAGTGCTTGGCTTAGCATGTGTAGCGCTCATTTCCCAGACGTTGCTCCCAGTCTTATGCGGGCCTGCCTGACTGTAAAACGGAAAAATGAGCAGGTGCGTTCATAGGACGCTTTCAGTTTCCCTCCTTTATTTATTTATTTATTTATTTATTTATTTATTTATTTATTTATTTATTTATTTATTTATTTATTTTTCTATATAAATTGGAAAATTGTACTCATGTATGTTGTGTCATTCTATGTGTTTTTCATGTGTGCGTATCGTGGCAGCAAATTGATGAGCGGCTTTGCGGCGTTTTGTCAAAGGTAGGAAATATTGATCGGAGACGCTCTTCCTTTCCTCCCCCTCGTTAAAAAGCCTCGCGCCAGCGCCGCCATGGCAACACTTGGCTCATCCTGACGGGATTTACAGGCACAACTCGATGGGAAGGCAAAAAACCCCAAACATTTGTTTCTTATCAACTGATCTCGGTTGTTATCACAATTTTTTCATGTCGTTTTTAAACTTTTAGGAAAGAAAACTGCAGTATTTCAACTTTTTATAAACTTTTGCAGTACTGTAAATAAAAATGAAAACACAAATATAGAAAAGTATTAATTTATTCATTAAATAAGTGTCTTTGAGGGTGCAATGCTCACTTCCAACCAGCAGAGAGTAGCATTGGCCACCTTACAGGTCACGCGCTTTCAAATAGCGAAGAAGAATCACTTTGCAGCGAGGCCAACTTCTGTGTTTTTGTTTGTGTTTGACAGATTAAACATGAAAAAAAAAAGTGAAACATTCTTTCTGCAGAGGCCAAAGGTCGATTCTCACTCCCTGCCTGTTGTCACGCACGTTTCCAGCATTTTAAAGGCGGATCACCGTGACCCACCTTGGCCTGACAACTGGAAGTCGTCAAAAAGTGTCGCCCGATTGATTGGAGATTTTGGACTTCGGAACAGGCAAGAAGTCAACCAGCCCTAATTTTTAGAAAAGAAAAAAAGAATGACTCAATGTGCAGGACCAGACAAAAGCCAATATCAATATTTCATAAGCGAAATGAAAGAGCAGGTCGATGCTTGGCTCCTCTAGACTCAGGATGGCCTAATAATGCATCCATCCTGCACTTTGACTGATCCAATTGGATAAAGAGCCTTCAAGTCATACCGAGTCTTCTTCAAAGGGGACAAGTAGAGCCCCCTGGTGGTGACAAATTGTTTACAGAGAAATTGTTAGGTTACGGATTCAAGTTATTGATCTGACTCCAAATTGCGATCAACACTTAACACATAAATTGCTATGTCCTAATCCACACACTGGCGCACCTAACAATTTTGCGAGTTCGTTCTGTCAAAGAGAAGACCAGTAGATCAATTAGACCAAATTTACCAATTATTTATTCCTGACAAAGCGCACTAATACAGGCCTGGGTCCCGGGTCCCTCACACTAAAACTCGTGCGTTTTTGTGACCACCAAAAGACGACACATTCTTCCGGGTTGCCCAGTTTTAAAGAAACACAATATGAATATTAAAGCATGCAAAATATTGTGAGATGATTGGTCGATGGCCATCTCCTCCCCGGTCCAGGTGTCGCTGAGGTCATACGGTTGGGTTTTCCCTCGAAGGCCGGTCTCATAGACGTGCTGTTGTTCTCGTTTCCTAACCGACCTTGGGATGGTCTCCTCCCGTACTCCCTATCCGGGCCTATTCCACAACACTTCGAAGAAAACAAGTTCATGCAGTTCGCCTGCACATTCCTCGCCCCCACCAATCCACACGTGCACTTTAATACTAGATATTAATATGATTATAAGTTTAACACAACCTTAAAAAATATGTTTGCAAACTCCCAAAAGCACATTTTCCTTTATTCCCTCTCATGACCTCATTTATGAGGTCATCACCCGTTACCCTAGCAAACAGCTACCAGCGCGCTGTCGATCCTTCCTTCCCCCCGCTGCTCATGTTGAGTCACCAGGGCATATTGGCCCATCGGTGGCAACGGGCCAACGGTTTTCTCGATCAACCGGACAGTGAGTGACCTAATACATGGAATACAACAACAATCGCATAAAATCATAATTGTAGTAAAAATAGCTACAGCAACAAGCACAGACATGATGAGGCCTTTCCAGCTTCCGAACGTTTTCATCCAATCAGACCAAATATCGGTGTGTACGCCTGAATGATCTTTCATCTTTTTGTTCAGTGTCCTTAGTCCTTCCAACGCCCTGGTCAGTCGGCCTCCTGGTGCCGTGTTGTTTGGGATGAAAGTACAACATGCATCACCAAACATTCCACACACACCATGTTCCTTAGCCAACAGCATGTCCAACGCAATTCTATTTTGGAACGCCATTAACGACGTTGCAGCCAATTGTTCATGAACTGCGGCGAATGATTCAGCTGTATAATTACCCAGCCGTTGGACATTGTAATGAACGTAATTAATACGGTCTACATTTTTATTGGGGGTGATCCATAGGAAGATACTTTCGAATCCCGAGGACACTTGATTAACGAGTTTATACTTATCTGGCACACCCCGGGGCACTCCTATAGTGTCAATATATGTTGGATCGTCGTCGCTCAACCACGGGGGCAAAATGTCTCTTTTGGCTCGCTTCAGGAGCCCCGCCAGTGGGGACTCCAGGTTCCAATTGAGATTCTGTATTTCAATGGGGACAACCACCACAGGCATTATCAACGACACGAGGGCACAGATACCTGATGCATTCTTCGGCAAGCGATCCTATAATTTGTCATCTCCACACCACAACCAGATGTCACTGGTCTTCCTCTGCTCCTTCCATCATTGCTGGGTGAATTCTGGCATGTCCTGTTAAAGCTTGAAAGCAAGTGAATTTGGAAAAAAACTTTGTATATCACAATTACAAATTGAAACCTACTCACCCATTTCTATTTTACCACTCTCCCCCTTTGACACATTCACCCAATGTGTCATTACGTATCAAAAGGAACCTGCAAAGCGTCCCCTCTCATCACCACACTCATTGTAGCCAGGCCCGCGGAACCTCTAGTTACCATCTGGGCCCCGGGACCATCACCCCAAGTCCTTGAAACTTGACTGTCCACCACACACACTCGGCAACACAAACAAAAATCATCGCACTCCTGTCAGTGAGCTTATAGCCCGGCTGACAGCGGACATTTGTACACACAAAAACAGACATCAAGTATCAAAATTAAAACAGTCATAAAATGAATCCTGGCGCCCGCGGATCATGTCCTGAAAACCACGTCATCAACAAGTTCATCATAAAAACCAAAAGGGCAAGGGTTAACATATTCTTGTAAATCCAACACAAACTTTCCACGAATGCAATCGACAACCTGCAAGAATGAAAACAAGTTACGCAAGCAACGCGCAATCCGTTCCTTGGCTGGTGGCTGATGCTGCAAAAAAAAAAATAAAAAATCAAGTCACACAGAAAAACAAAGCAGAGCGTGCTATTGTCGCAAACACGTTCAAGCGTCAAACAATTGGTCACTGTCCACCTAGTCCGTCACCCCGTCGGGTGAGCTCAAAGTCGTCACACGTCAAATCGTCCAAAGTCTTGCTGTTCGATACTAGTTCTGTCTTGTCTGACCATATCACTGAAATGGGCCTTCTCCATCACATCGTTTTGTTGTCGATGGTGCCCCTGATTTGATCATTGAGCCATGGTTCCGGTCAGAACTCATCACTTACCAGTTCCAGACCCTCCAGTCTGTACCACCCCTTCAGGTGAGAGGAATTTTATCCTCAATTGCAAACACATCACCCCAACTTCAGACCTCTCTGGCCAATCATATTGCGCACACACAGTCATAGATGATCACATGCGCACGCACCCATCCACACACTCGCAGACACACACATCCGTCTCTATCACTCAGCTCTCCTCCCACACTAAGCAAAGTTAGTATGTTAGTGTGCAGGCAAACATTGACTCCTAATAGTAACTCTTCACATTTGGACATACTTGTCAACATGACCTATTGTAAAATCTCCAATTCAATTTTCCATAAACTCGCCCATCAGATTCATCTCAAATTGTCATATATGTCTATCTGGGGGGAGACGACTGTGGGACCCGCGTGTCAGGGGAGCCTCCATAACCTCAGATTGCTCCTACAAACTCGATCTCTATTAATTATCCTAATTAAATTCAATAAAGATGGGTCCGACTATTCCCTCTGGATTTTTACATCATCATTTGGCTCTCCCCCTTTTTCCTGTTGTCTAGCTCAAATATGTTTCTCAGTCTGCTTCTCTTTATTGCCCCTCTTGGCGAGTCTAACTCGCCCCTTTTTCTCTTCCTAAAAATCCTGCCTGTCACACCATTCAGCACCTCTCCCTAGAATGGGCAGTTTTTAATGTAATTTACGTCATTGCTGTCCAGATCTTCTATCCTCAATCTCCCTTGCTGTCAATCCCTGTTAAAATGCCAAAATGCCCCTGTTCCTCTTGACCGAATCCACTTTAGTCCAAATGTCCTATTCTAAAATGTATCTAACTCGACTTCTACTTCTTAAGCCTGACGAGCCAAAATATCAGATCTCGCTCTTGTTTCTTACCGTTTTAGCCTATTTGTTTTATCCAAATCTGTTCAATCTCTGACTATGATGCTTTTCTCTGTAGCTCTACGCATTATTTAATTTTTATCAAATCTCCTCAGTTCTGTCAAACTCAGTGCACAATGAAGCTCCTGTCCACCTTGACCCGAGCTCCACCCAGTTTGGTAACGCCACAGCAAGGAGTGCGATTTGGCCGTCGGACACTTCCAACACCCCTGCGTCCCAGAGGCCACACAGAGTGTCTTCCATGCCTTGGTCCGCCTCTTTCGGCCAACGATATTGAGGCCGTTTGATAGGCTGCGTCTCATCCATTTGGAGATCAATAGGGGCCACCGAATGACAAAACCCGACATCAAATGGACCCTGGGACCACAGTGTGTCGGGCAAGGCCGCCAGCATTACTTCAGCGTCCTCATGATCAGTTAACTCCCTACCGTGTGTGCGGGACACCATCATCTCCTCCAGCAATCCTGTGTCTGCCATGGGTTGTTTAATTTGGTATGCATTCTGAGACTCAGACCAGTACAAATTAGGAATGTGAGTTTTCCGCCAATCAGTCTGTTGCAACAACTGCTTGACCATTGAGCCCAATTGTCTGGCCTCGTGTCCTGGGGCAAGAGCCAGCGAAATGTGTGGCACCCCTTTCTCTGTCATTTTGAACCACTGTATTTGTTCATATGTCAATTCAGTTGCCGCTGCGACTCCCTCTTTACCAATCAAAATGCGCGATGAAGTTAAATCCCACATGGGCCCTTCAATTTCTTCAAACAAATCCCGATATACATCATCACTTTCTCGGTCATAATATAGAGCTCAATGCAAAGGATCAACAGGTGGGTGGTATGGCACCAGTGAGCAGATCCAGGGCTTCCACAGTAGGTAGGTCGAGAACACACCGCCACCAGCAGGGGTCTCTGGCTCCAGCCTGGTCCAGTAGATGGTTGCAGTTTCTGCTTCTGCCGGTAGGGGCGCCATCAGCCACTGACCATGTTGTTGTAGCTGCTGTGAGCACTGGATGCTGACGCCATCTGGAAATTGAATAATCACTCCCTCTGGCCCACACAGAATTCTGGCTTGAACGGCTGACAGCAAGTCCCTTCCCATCAAATTGATCGGAGTGTCTGTGGAATGGATGTATTTGTACCACAGTCTACACCCTGTCCGGGTGATCACAGTTTCAAGTGGTTTGGTAAAAGGCAGAGTACGTGGTTGTCCCGAGAAGCCGACTAAAGTTGTTGTTTTCTTTGACAGTGAGGATACAGGAAGGGCAGTGTTTATTGATGAATAAGTTGCTCCTGTGTCCACCAGCATCTTCACAGGTTTTTCTTTCCACTGTCACATGAAGCATTGGCTCCGCCGGGCCACTGCTTTCCTGGCTCCCTGGGCAGCCCTATTCAAATTGTCCACACCAGAGATCATCATGTTGGTAGTACTGACCTCCGTGCGTTTGTGGGCGGGTGGCTCCGCGCGGTCGATACTGTGGGCATTCTTTTGCCCAGTGGTCGGTTTCGCCGCAGATGAAACATGCGTTGGGCGAATGGGGTTTGTATGCTGCCCTCCCCGGGTAAGCAGGTGCACTCCCTCTGTATCCGCCCCGGAACTGGCCCCTTCCGCGCCCCACCACCTGAAGAGCCTGTGACATTTGCATTTCCTTTTTCTGTGATTTAGACTGTTTAGCTTCACCATGCATTTTTGCCAACTGTAATTTCAACAACTGTTTAGATAATGCGTCTGTCTCGTTTTCAACTTTAGCTTGTGACTCAGTGAACATTCTGCAGTGATGCAAAAGATGACGTTTAAATCGTTCTTCGGCACAAACCAGAATGTCAGGATCTGACATTAGCTGCTTCTTCACATCTGGCGGAAGTCCATCCAGCAGCGCCGTTCGGAAGAGCACCTCTGCCTCGTGCGTGGGAGCCGGATGGCGACCTGTGGTTTCAATCCAACTCTCCACACATGTTACATAATGCTGTGCAGGTGACATTTTCCCATCATAAGAAAACATAGTGGGGGCCAGATCAGTGGGTTGTGGGAAAGTCAATTTAATGTTTTCAAACAGGGGCGCTGCTACTTGTGGCAAGGGCACCTCCCTCCCCAGTCTCGCTGTGCCTACTGCTTCCTCAATTGCCTGCAGTTGCACCAGGGAGCATGCTCCTGCCAACATCTGGCGCATGTCACCGAGTGTACAGCTCTGCCCACTCATCAGAGCCAAAAATTTGTTTAGCCACACCTTGCCTCCTCTGTGAAGTGGGGGCATATTTTCCATTATCGCGGTCACATCACGGAGCACCATGGGCTCGTAGTGCTGACCGCCCGATGTGGTCACCAGCGGACACATCAATTCATTTTTCTGCACCTCGGCCTGTGTCATCTCTCCCTGACCACTCCGCAAATTATATTTTCTCCGTGTCTCTCTCTCTCTCTCTGTTGACCATTTTAACATCTGCGCTTCCTGTCTACGCTGCTCATCGGCTTGATCAATTTTCTTTTTTAGCTCCTCATTCTCGGCAGTAAGTCTATGCCAGCTTTCTCCTTTTGTCACATTGGACGGTTGAGGGCTCGGACCGGGGGTGGAGGTGTCCACGCGGGATGTGTCCACGCGGGATGTGTCCCCCTCCCGGGCCCGTCGCCTCTCTTTATTTACTGCTTGTTCAATCAACTGTACAATACTCTGATCCGCCCTTTCGCCTTCGCCCTCGACATCCACTACCATCCTACCACCCAGCGTCACCACCGGAACCATTACTCCGGGGTCGCCGTACGGCGGCGGTCCAACATAGCTCACTCCGAGTTTCGGGGCACTCGGGTGTGTCACATCATGCAAAGATGGATAAATGCCCTTGTATTCCTTTCTTTCCTTGTCTATTTTCACCGCTTTCTCTACCCTTCTTTCTCATGCTCTTGTTAGCCTGCAATTGTCCAAATCAAAAATGTTATTTTCTTTTAACTGTCTTTCTTTTGAACCTCTAAATCGCTTGTGTTGCTAACCTAACCTAACCTTAAAGAAAGGACAAACAGATTACTCCCAATAGCTCCTCATTATTTACGAGTTAGCCCCCCTTTCTTGAACATTCTCTGATCCATGCCGTCTTCCTCCTCACACGCCTGCACCCACACAGGGTGTGCACATGAACGCACACACCGAGCGCGCACACAACCGCACGTACACACACACACACGCATCCGCACGCACGCACGCACGCACGCACGCACGCACGCACGCACGCACAATCCATCTCTCATGTAGCTTCTTTGCCACTTTCTATCGGTCAATACCACTCACAATTTGCGCTTCCACATCAGCATATACATTCCTTCAATCTCACTGCTTCAAACATTCACTGAGAAACTCACACTGTCCCTGCCCCGCCCGGGCTATAGCACCCCCCGTGCGAGGGGGTCGCGGCATCAATGTTGACTGGTTACAGGCTGGCCATTTCCTGCAACAATCATGATGCCGGCCCACCGCCCGCACGAGCATAGCACAGGCCCACGCGCACAGCCCAGACCCGCGACTACGCGCGAGTGCAGGCACGCTCATCAGTCGCAACCTCTCAAAGGGCAGGCCAACTTTGCTGTTGCGCCCTTCATCATGTTCACATTCGACATCTTTCAATGTCTTCTACACAACATTTGTTGTCTCTTATTCTCATCCTATCAAGCCACCGTTCTAGTAACTTTCTGTCACACACCTTATTTTCTCTACTGCCACACCTTGCTCATCTTAGTTTCTCTAACCAACTTAACTTAAACACACCATTCTTCCATAGAACACACATCACTCACACACTCATATACACACCCACTCATGAGGATCCTCTGCGCGCACACACTCTCTCCCCCCAATTTGGTTCATTTTGGATGTTTTAGCGGTCTGATCTCTCACAGGAGGAACTGTTACCACCAGATATTTTTTGAGGAGGCCTCACTTCCCCTCGGGGATCTCTTTATTAACCCCAGCTATTTGAATACGATCGTCACCGCACCCTTGTCCGCCACGACGAAGCACTAGGTCCCTGACCTATCCTTAGTACGCGTAAGTCCCTGACTTTACCATACACGTTACACACGTAAGTTCCAAACTTATTCACCGTATGTATCTTAACTTCATGCACACCTTATTTGATCTGAACGACAGTCTCCTCTTAAATTTCCTCTTTCAATTTGCAGCATTTCGACTTATAGTAACAGGTATTCTGCTGACCTTATCGGTGATGAGCTCAGGGTTTAGGAGACGTCGTACCAGCTCAACGTTGTGCGCTTATTCCAAACGGTTCGCCGACCGGGAGACAGTGTCCCTGACACTGTCCGGTGTCTTGGCTAAAGACCACGAGTTGTCAATTACCCTTCTCTTGACATCACGTCGGGGTCACCAAGAAATTGTTAGGTTACGGATTCTAGTTATTGATCTGACTCCAAATTGCAATCAACACTTAACACATAAATTGCTATGTCCTAATCCACACACTGGCGCACCTAACAATTTTGCGAGTTCGTTCTGTCAAAGAGAAGACCAGTAGATCAATCAGACCAAATTTACCAATTATTTATTCCTGACAAAGCGCACTAATACAGGCCTGGATCCCGGGTCCCTCACACTAAAACTCGTGCGTTTTTGTGACCACCAAAAGACGACACATTCTTCCGGGTTGCCCAGTTTTAAAGAAACACAATATGAATATTAAAGCATGCAAAATATTGTGAGATGATTGGTGGATGGCCATCTCCTCCCCGGTCCAGGTGTCGCTGAGGTCAGACGGTTGGGTTTTCCCCTCGAAGGCCGGTCTCATAGACGTGCTGTTGTTCGCGTTCCTCAACGACCTTCAGATTATCTCGTCCGGTACTCCCTGTCTGGGCCTATACACAACACTTAAAAAATATGTTTGCAAACTGCCGAAAGCACATTTTCCTTTAGTAAGAGCGAAAGAATCATGGCATAATAAGCGAACTGTGTGCGTGCATCACCTGATGCATGTATCTTGCTCCATCTGCCTCATAACTCATAAAGTAACTGTAATTGTAACTTTAATTTAGTTACTTTTAAATTAAATTACGTTTTGAAAGTGTCAGCAGGGATAGGCGTAGGAGTAAAAATGAGTACTGTATCATAGTAATAACAGTAACCAATAATGTGATTACTGTTTTGTAATTGGGTTACTATGATCCGTGTGATCCATCTGTGTATGTATAAAATCTGTAAATTTAGTAGGCCTATGTGGAATCGTCAGGAATATAAACACCTGTACACTATGTAATTTGAGTGCTGAAATGTGAAAATGGTTTTATCGAAATAAGTGTATATCCATTCATCCATTATCTCAACTGTACACGCACGCATACAGAGCAAAGCGTGAGAAACAGGAAGTGAAGGAGAACTTTAGCAGGCCAAGACCTCCACTGGGATAATCTTCCTTCTCTCAGCCAACCAGATGCAGACTCACGTTTAGTCATCGGTCAGCTTGGGGGCAAATTCCAGAAGGCCCCCCACACCCAAAACTGCCTTCTAACATGTTTTTCCTCTAAATATTTACAAATTGAACCTGAGAAAATGTTGATGTTTTATTTCAAACTATTAGGTTACGGATTCTAGTTATTGATCTGACTCCAAATTGCGATCAACACTTAACACATAAATTGCTATGTCCTAATCCACACACTGGCGCACCTAACAATTTTGCGAGTTCGTTCTGTCAAAGAGAAGACCAGTAGATCAATTAGACCAAATTTACCAATTATTTATTCCTGACAAAGCGCACTAATACAGGCCTGGGTCCCGGGTCCCTCACACTAAAACTCGTGCGTTTTTGTGACCACCAAAAGACGACACATTCTTCCGGGTTGCCCAGTTTTAAAGAAACACAATATGAATATTAAAGCATGCAAAATATTGTGAGATGATTGGTCGATGGCCATCTCCTCCCCGGTCCAGGTGTCGCTGAGGTCATACGGTTGGGTTTTCCCTCGAAGGCCGGTCTCATAGACGTGCTGTTGTTCTCGTTTCCTAACCGACCTTGGGATGGTCTCCTCCCGTACTCCCTATCCGGGCCTATTCCACAACACTTCGAAGAAAACAAGTTCATGCAGTTCGCCTGCACATTCCTCGCCCCCACCAATCCACACGTGCACTTTAATACTAGATATTAATATGATTATAAGTTTAACACAACCTTAAAAAATATGTTTGCAAACTCCCAAAAGCACATTTTCCTTTAAAACAAAGACAGTGAAGTTACAAGCGCGATTTTAAAGAGAACGCAACAACTGCAAAAACAAAAAACTTCAAGCGCCAATTAGACAAAACTAGTATCATGGCGTCGTTTGCGTGCATTTTGTTTTTAGACAATGAGGGACATTTTGCTGACTCGCGCGTGTATCTCAGTATCTCGGGCAGCAGAAAGTAAATAATCTCTCATGGATGTCACGAAGCAGCACACGGACCAATAAGGATAATTGGATCGTGTGCCCCGCCGGCGCTGCAAGAAAGCGGGCTCAGCGGCGGGGAATCGATAGCGCTATCCTCCCGGCTTTTTATCTCTTTCCTCTCCCGTCGCTTGCTATTGACCCGAGATAGTGACGGATGAGCGGAGGCGGCGCGGGAAGCGGCCCTCCCTCTCGTCCTCCTCTCGTCCTCCACTGACCCCTGCGGGCCAGACATGTCACAAACATGTCCGGAAACATCTGCAGCGACATCCTGGGGAGGTATCTGTTGAAAAATGTATTTCTCGCGGACGAAATGTTCCACGCCCCAAGTATGGAAGAGGGGTGCGCGACTTGTGGAAGCTGCAGGGCGTCCTGGCTTTTCCGACCTTCCAAAATGTGCTTTTTGTTGTTGTTATTGTTGGGCCACGTATTCAAGGGAAGGAAATTTGAAGCACCTGTCACAGCCTTGTATTCATTTTTTTTCCCCCTTACTGCAGCCGCAAACCGGTTTGACCTGTCCGTTATTCGCAATGGGAAGCTAATATTGGTGCTTCATCTTTATCTTGTGCGCCTTGTTTGCACAGTTGTATTCCCACAGGCGTTATGCGAAATGTTCCTATGACATTGGCACCTGGCACACATGAAAGAAACACAACCATGAGAAATCGTCCACCGAGGTTAAAAAGAAGAACAGCCTACTAGAATGGCGACACTCTATTCGTTGACTGGCGGCAGGTGCATGCTGATTCACATTTGTCAAGGTGATCGGTTCCATCCGAACAGGCAGCTTTGAGAGGGTGTGTCGACTTATGCAACCACATTGTCTCACTTCTTTTGTTTTCTGAGGAGAGTGGCACTTTGCAGGAAACATTAGACGCTGGCCAAGGTCAGAGAGATAAAAGCCAGTTAATTTGGTCTTCATGTCACCTCAACAAAGCAAAGTGGCTCTGATGGAAAAAAAAATGATTTCATTTTCAAAAGCTCTACTTTGTGAAAACATACAGCCATGTCATCGTCAAATCAATTTCAACACAATGAAACCCTTTCTAGGCGGCTCGGTGGCGCACTGGGTAGCACGTCCGCCTCACAGTTACGAGGTTGCGGGTTCGATTCCACCTCCGGCCCTCCCTGTGTGGAGTTTGCATGTTCTCCCCGGGCCCGCGTGGGTTTTCTCCGGGCACTCCGGTTTCCTCCCACATTCCAAAAACATGCTTGGTAGGCCGATTGAAGACTCCAAATTGTCCCTAGGTGTGAGTGTGTGTGCGATTGGTTGTCTGTCTCTGTGTGCCCTGCGATTGGCTGGCAACCAGTTCAGGGTGTCCCCCGCCTACTGCCCGATGACGGCTGGGATAGGCTCCAGCACGCCCGCAACCCCCGTGGGGACTAAGCGGTTCAGAAAACGGATGGATGGATGAAACCCTTTTTGCTTTGTTCAGTGCAGCCCTTCTGCTTTGTGCGCCTTGGCCACTAGGGGGCAGAAGAATGCAGACATCCAAAGGCCAGATTGGCCTACGTGATGGACCGTTTCAGACCGGGAGCCATATGTTTGACACCCTGTTCCAAATTCAAATTTGCCTGTTACCCATCTAACTTGTCGTGATGCGTGATGTGACGTGTAGCCGTGCCGGGCCGCCTATCACGGTGACAAACGTGGCCTTTCATCTGGCCGCCATGCTGCCTTCCGGCCTCGCAAATTTATGCTTTTGGGGCCGAACGACTGCTCTCTGCAAACTTGTGGGCTCAAGTTGGTGGGAGTGGGTGCGGTTGCTATGGCAATAAGCTCCTAGCTACAACAAGGCTGGTTTTGTCTTGGGGACAACCGGTTCCCTTTTTACTTCCCCTTTCTCACTTTTTGCCCCTCTCTCGCTCTCTCTCTCTCTCTCTCTCTCTCTCTCTCTCTCTCTCTCTCTCTCTCTCTCTCTCTCTCTCTCTCTCTCTCTCTCTCTCTCTCTCACTCACTGGGTGTTTCTCCCATCATGTCCCGGCACGGGAGGAATGTTTACAGGATGTTATCTCTTTCTTTCCCAGTGTGCCTCACGGTCCGTCCATCCGTCTGAAATGCTGGCAAATGATAGAGGAGTTTCAGAGGGGGCGTGACGAGAGGCATCAAGGCTGAGAGAGAAGGGGAGGGGGAGTGGGGGGCGAGAATGCATAAATAGATGGTGCGAGCGGAGACTGGCGCTTGCATTCCCAGCTGGACAAGTTGCACAGAGTCTGAAGGTGAGCCCGGCTTTAATTCTCCATAAAGCAAAATAACATTTGGATCAAAGAAAGACAAGAATTGAAGCCTCTTGTTGTGGATTTTGATCGTTCAGGTTTAACATTTGAAGGTGAGCTTGGCTTCAATTCCACTTTGGTTGAAAGAAAAGAAAAGACAAGAAGGGAAAAAAAGGAAAGAATTTGAATTGCTCGTTGTTCTGACAGTGAAATATGATTATATTTTGAGTTTTCAACTTGAGGATTTGAATGTCACCTTAATCAACTGCCTCAGAGCTAAGACTTTACATTAAAAAAAAAGTCAAATGAGAAGAACCCATTTTGTGCTTGATCATTCAAGTTGGCGATTATTTGAATGTAATCTTGGCTTTGATTCTCTAGTAAAGAACACTTGAGAACATTTTTCGATAAAAGAAAATGAAGTGCACATTTCAAGCACCTTTTTGAAAGAATGAAAGTGACATTGAATGACTGAAGGCCTTGTTTTGCTCTTCCGACGCATTTTGAAGAATCCAATTTGAAGGTATGCTCAGCTTTAAGCCTTCATTAATTTAAAGCATTGAGGAAAAAAAAGCAAGACTCTCTCTTGCACTGCAGGCGCATTGAGACCGCTCAAGGTCCACTTGGCTTTGGTTTCACTCTTTAACCGAAAAGCAAGTGAAAAAATCAAATTGGCCAGTCAAGTTGTTTGGATGGTGCTGTTGTCACGCATGACGCGACGTGCTGTCAAGTGACCCGGAATGTTCCATTTGATTCGTCTTGCGCCGCTAATCAATTGTTCTGCGTTTGAGCGCAAAGAAGGGCCATTTTGTGTTGTTGCTGTTGTTGAAAAGCAGGACAAATCTTCGGCTGCCGTCGTCAAGGCCGCAGTAGAGGGGGGATGGGGAGGGGGGGTAGATGGGCCTCGCCCTCAGAAAAAAAAAAATCAACCTTATGTGTGTGTGTGTGCCAAACTTTGGATAAAAATGCTACACAGTGCGTCATTTGGGGGCACACATGGCGATGAGGACAAGGTTGCTCAAGTGCGCTGCCGAAGGCTTTTCATTAGCCAGGCTTGGGTGTGCCTTTTTTCCGCCTTCTCCTGGGAGTCCAACTTAGATCATCTCCCCGGTGTCTTTTCTCCTGCCGACACAATACGTGACGTGTCGGCGCCGTAAAATCCCCCTGCTTGTTTCTTCCACTGTCAGCATCTGCGCTTGCTCTGGCTGGCCGCCATTTTTAGACAAGTCCAACTAAATGAGCAATCCCAAAGCGTTGATGGGATTCGCGTGTGTGTGCGTGTGTGTGTGCAGCCGTGAGGGTGCGGCATTGTGAAGACGCGTGCAGACGTGTCAGGACAAGGTTTGGGTCCTGCCTGGGACTTTGGCGAGCTTTTTGAAGAAAACGTGAGCGCCCATTTTGATGTCTGGCGCGGCCGTCCACCGATCAATTGTAGAATTGAACAAGCCGGCACATATTCAAGACACCAGGCTAGTTTTTGCGTTGTGCTCGGGAAAGTGTCTGAAAATGTCTTCTTTAAGGGTGTCTGTCCCTCCATGTGTCCTTTCAGGCTGTGGCGGAATCATTTTGACAAGCGGCTTTGAAATTGCGCAACCATGGACAGCGTGGCCAACTGGCTGGTGGACAACAAGGACAAGATTGAGAAAGGGGTGAACATCATGGGGCAAGCGTCAGAGGTCCTGGCCGCCACGGTGGGCCAGCTGCACCCCATCCTGGAGGCCGTTTTCTTGGCCTCAGCCGAGATCCTCAGCAACCCGGAGGGCAAGGAGGCCGTCTACTTGAGCCAGAAGATCGAGCAGGTCAACCAGAAGCTGGTGGGCATCAATAGCGACATCGACCAGATCGCCCTGGAGCTGCAGAGGACGTCCATGAACAAGCAGAACTTCGACCGTGAGGCGCACATACTGGGGCAGTACGAAAAGTTCCAGGAGTTCGTCAACGCCAAGCCCAGCATGAAGGAGAAGAAGAAGGAGAAGTTCATTAAGTATTATGAGAACACAAAGGCTGACTTGAACTTGGATGCCCTCTACAACGCCGTCACGGGGGAGAACACGGCCGGCGACCCCATGCTGGACACGGTGGTTGACACGGAGCAAAGGAGCCGCAGGGCGGTGGAGGACTTCTGCGCTCGGCTCAAGAAGCTCTTTGTGATGGGCCTCATCGCCGTCATGGGCTACGCCGCCCTCCGAGAAGGCGCGGTGGAAACGGGCCTGACGACCAAGTGGCACGAGCGGATGGACGATGTGGAGAAGCGCATGAAAGCGGCCGTGGACCACTGCACGGAGACCTTCGTGGACCAGGCCAAGCTGGACCTGGAGGAAGCACTGGAGAAGGCCTCCTGCGCGGTCAGTGAGGACTTGACGCGTTCACTGCTCTCGGCACTGGTCAAGAAGTACGACTGGGTCAACTGGTCGGTGCGCGCCTTCAACAGGCGCGAGCGCATCTTCTTGTACAACTGGCTGGCGGGACGCAAGTTCCACGGCAGCGGCGGGGCCAACTGGTTCGAGCTGACCATGGACAACAAGGTCATGGTGGTGGTGTCCTTCTGCGTGGATCCGCCGCCCATCGACAAGACTCGCATCTATGAGCAGATCGAGCAGCAGCGGCTGAAGCGGCTGAAGGGCAACATGGTGGATGTGGCCCTGACGCTCAACCGCTGCTTCCCTGACTGCCTGGTGCACGCTGTCAGCCTCTACAAGGAGGTGGTGGAGTCCAACAACTTCAACGTGGAGTCCTACTACTACGCCAGGCACAAGGAGGCCTTCCTCTTCATCCACCCGCAGTAGAGCCTTGCTGATGTGATGGAATATCTGAACTGGCAGGGGGACATATGATGGAAAATACACATTTTATTTGTCGACTCAGTGTTTGTTGCCGTATGGGTTTCTTCTTTTCTTTTTGGGCAGAGAATGCGGTCCACTTTTTTTGTTTTTCACAAATGCATATGAACAAGTGTCAGATTGCCGATAATCGCAAGCAAAAAGATGGCGCCGGTCGGCTTCACCGTCTCGGCAAAGATGAGCATGTTTGAGCTTTGCAAAAGTAACTGAGCAGCAGCGAGCCAGGCAGCCTGTTTGCGTAAACGCTCCCATTGCGGAAGACGGACATGAGCACACATTGTAACCGATTTTTATTTTTGGCAACAATCTGACGCGCTTGTATCACTGTGATGTTCTAAATGTTGCCTTTTTGTCGTTTTGCAGGTCCACGTTTTGAAATTGGCAAAAAAAGAATGTAATGTACAGAACCTGCGTGAAAATAAATCTACATTAAAAATATTTCTAATTTGCCATTTGATCTTCAAGACCAAAATGTTGAATGGTGACGATTCTTTGGGCATGCGTCTTTCAGGCTTCAGCCATCGTGTGCTTTCGGACCAGCCTTCTCTGTTTGCTGTGTCAATATTACTCGTGTCCGTTTCTTACCTAAAGCCATTTAGTGTAGCGTTTCCTATTTACCATACCTGCCGACAAGACAGGGAGGGGCTGCTTGCTAAACCATGAAGGTCAGCTAGCAGACATCTCCTGAAATGAAGCCCCCAAACAACATTAAGATTGTTTACTGTTTGGAGAAATTCAGGGAGGACTCTTTTGTCCTTTTTATTTGTTGGTATTATAAACACACAGCTGGTTTACGACCAGGCCCAAGAATGCAAAACTAAAAAAAACAAAATGTGTCCGGGGCCTTAAATAGGCGTTAAGAAACATTAAATGGAGCCCAATTTCAAAGTTATGAGATGTCACAGACACAAGAGGGACACTTCAAGCTATATTATAATTAAACTTCGATTAATAATTTTGAATGAAACTTTCACCTCATGTAGAATTAAAAAAAAAAAATTCCACATTTTTTTCCGTCTCAAGTTACAGCTGTTGTGAAAGCGCTAGCTGAATAAGAATGCGTCGGCTATCTACGCAATCCATGAAGGGCCAACGCATTTTTAGTTTACCAAGTGGGTGGAGAGCCGCTTGGGATGACGTCACTTAGTGGTACCTCCCGAAACTGGTGCGCCTAGATCACGTGACCAGAACACGGAAGCACGCTGAAGTGGAGCTTTTTGACGTCTTCTGTTTTTGAAACTTTTTTTCACTTCTTTTAGTTGAGGTGAGTAATACGAAATCACTAATTTAGTAAATATTATACCGCTTCAGATTGCTGTCGAGCTGGTTGAGCTCTTCAAATCGACTGTTTCGTTCTCATGTTACTTGTCAATGAGTGCTGCGTTCCCGAAGCTTCGTGCCTTCTGAAAAAAATATGTTGGAGTGGTTTGCGATTGTTAAGTGGTAAAAGTTAAGTGGTAAAAGTCAGCATATTAACAGTAGAACGAGATAAAGTGTTGAGTCCAACTTTTCTGGGCGTTGGTCGCATGAGCGCTTGGTCGTGACGTCACTAACCCGTTTTTGGTGCTTGAGTTTTGCGTTGAGTTTGTTCGTGGGCGGTTTAAGCAATCTTGTTAACGTGGCTGTCTTGTTTGTCTCTCAGCTTGTCGATCGATGGCTTGGCTGGCCATTATGAGAGCTCATTAACGGGCTGTTGGCTTTCAGCTCTCCCATAAGTGCCCTCACGATTGGAGATTGTTTTGTAGGCTGTGGACACTTGAACAATCTTGCACGCAACATGCACCATTACGACGTTTCTGGAACACGCACATGTTGTATGTTTTGACATTTACATTTGAAACAACGCGAAAAATGACCCGTGACCAGTTCTTAAGGTACACTTAATGCCCACGTCACGCTAAAATGTGTGGTGTTATCTTCATAGGCCTCCGACCGGGCTTTGTTTCAAATATTTTGTCCCTCTCGCGTTTTAAAGTAGTTGCAAAATTCAGCAATTTTTTTTTTGGGCTTCAAAACATGTAATTCAATTGAACCCACAGCCAGCCAAGAAAGTAGATGTGGAAAATACTTAAAAAATTAAAAATCAATCTTCTGAAACTACTGAACACATTTTCAGGTTCTTTCTCATTTAATACGCAAGCACTTTTAATTGTTAAATGTTTTTTTAAACAGTTTTAATAACAGCACGGTCTGATGGGAGATGAAAAAACAACCAGCTGGGTGCTGCTGTCCGTCAGAAATCCCCTGGAGCAACGTGGGCAGACGGGTTATTTTCCATTCCCTGGTTACCGTGGCAACCTGCACCTTTTGCTCCAGAGAGTTTGACCTCCTCTTTCTCGTTAATCTCATCCTCGCCCGCTTGCTTGTATCAAGGGGACATTTTGATATCCTTTTAATGTGTACTCAATAACGCGTCTGAGGGAGAAGCCGCAACATTTTATTGAGAATCTCTGGGGCAAATGTTTAAAAAAATATAAAAAATAGTGCAATCAACAGGCCTTCAATGTGAGGAATGACTTCAGTCTTTGGATATTTTGCTCTCCGATAGAAGCACGGCGACAGCGGAGATGGCCGAGCAGTTGCAGAGGCTCGTGGCGGAGAAGAAGGACATGGTGGAGACGGTGATGGAGGCCTTCGAGCAGGGCGCCGAGGTCGTGGCCGGCATCGTGGGCGACATCTTCCCGGTCTTCTCCATCGCCGCTCCCATCGTCAAGTTGGCGCTGGACAATGTGGAGAGCAAGGAGGCGGCCTTCATGAAGGAGCAGTTCCAGAAGGTGCGCGACCGACTGGACGCCGTCTCTGACCAGATGCAGCGCATCCACGAGGAGATCAAGAAGAGCGGCATGGACGCCACCTACTTCTCGGTGGAGGAGAACATCACCAACCAGTTCCGCAAGTACATGGACATCCTCAACGCCAAGGCCAAGTTCCGGGAAGTCAAGAAGAAGCTCTTCCTGGAGCATTTTGACAAGACTGGCGGCGACAAGAACCTGCACGTTCTCTACAACGCCGTGACGGGCGACAACTTCTCGAGCGAGTCGGTGCTGGAGATCGTCCTCAACTACGAGGAGAAAAGCCGCCGGCCCCTGGAGGATTTCTGCGCCCGGCTGAAGAAGCTCTTCTGCCTGGGACTCATCGCTTTGCTGGGCCACGCCGCCCTGAAGGGCTATGATGAAGAAGACGCTCTCCTCAAGGAGTGGGGCGAGAAGATGAAGGAGGTGCAGGAGAAGATGAACGCCGTGATCGAGGACTGTGTGGTCAGCTTCCCCAAGCAGGCCGAGCTGGACGCCCGGCGGCTGGTCCGAGACAACCCAGCGTGGAGCAACCAGCAGCTGGCTGAGGCCATCGTGGCTAAGCTGAGGAGCAAGTACGACTGGGTGGGCTGGTCGGTGCGCGTCTTCAAGTCGCCCACGGGTCTCTTTGCCCCCAAGAACTTCCACTGCCCGGCGGGGAGGAGTCGCTTCCAGGTGCCCACCTCGGACGACAAACTCAACGTGGTGGTGTCCTACAGCTCCTCGCCCGAGCCGGTGGATGCTGCCCGTGTACGGGAGTTGATCCAGAGCAAGAAGAAGCTGGACGTGGTCGCCGTGGCCGAGATGCTTTTCCAGGAGGTGCCCGGCGAATGCGCTGTCCATGCCGTCAAGACCAGCAAGGATCTGGCTTGCGCCTGGAGCTTCAGCGACGAGCTGCACTACTGGGAGCAATACAAGAACTTGTGCGTGTGCCTTCACTCAGCCTAACGGCTGACGTCAGCGCTTGCCGCGCTTGTTCTCAGACACACCATTTGTCCCGAGAAGCCAGTTTGGCATTCGCTGGAAAGAGACAAGTCTGCCTTTTTGTTTTGAAGTGGCCAGTTTAGGATCCAAACATCATCCCGGCGACCCCAATTTCAATTTGTCCTTTTCTGACATCATTAGCACACAGCTAACGCAACCATCGACTTATGTTGCTCTATTTTTGCTTTATTCACATTTACCGTATTTGCCGGTGTATAAGTCGACTCGGTGTATAAGTCGACCCCCTAAAATTCGACGGAAATTTACGATTTTATGATATATCCTTTGTATATGTCGAGCTCAATTGTTGCATTATATTAAACTTCAAAATTCAATATGCGAAATTTATTGACGAAATGTGTTCAAATTCCGGGAGGCCGTGCGCATGCAGCTGTTTATAAGCACCGCGGAGGAGATCGCGGAGCCTCATTCGACTTCCAGCGGCCGGCGAGCTCGCGCACGCCGCCCGGCACCACCGGGAGGCCGGAAATAGCTCCAAGCCGAGCGGATCGGCACTTTATAAGCACCGCGGAGGAGATCGCGGAGCCTCATTCGACTTCCAGCGGCCAGCGCACTCGCGCACGCCGCCCGGCACCACCGGGAGGCCGTGGACACACGCCAAGTGGCCGGAAATAGCTCCTGCCGAGCGGACCGGCTGTTTATAAGCACCGCGGAGGAGATCGCGGAGCCTCATTCGACTTCCAGCAGCCGGCGAGCTCGCGCACGCCGCCCGGCACAGCCGGGAGGCCGTGCACACGCGCCGGGTGGCCGAAAATAGCTCCAGCCGAGCGGATCGGCACTTTATAAGCACCGCGGATAAAATCGCGGAGCCTCATTCGACTTCCAGCGGGCCGCACACTCGCGCACGCCGCCCGGTTCAAATTTTCTAAGTGCCAACGGCTCTTGCGCCATAAAGAGTCCGCCTCGGCTGGTTCCCCATGTCGGCCAGAACAAGTGAAAATTCGGCCTCTTCCCCTGGAAGTCCGGCCAAGTTTGGTGAATATTTTCTAAGTGCCAACGACTCAACCGCCGTAAAGTGTCCGCCTCGGCTGCTTCCCCATGTCGGCCACCACAAGTGAAAATTCGGCCTCTTCCCCTGGAAGTCTGGCCAAGTTTGGCAAATATTTTCAAAGTGCGAACGACTCAACCGCCGTAAAGTGTCCGCCTCGGCTGGTTCCCCGTGTCGGCCACCACAAGTGAAAATTCTGCCTCTTCCCCTGGAAGTCCGGCCAAGTTTGGCGAATATTTTCTAAGTGCCAACGACTCAACCGCCGTAAAGTGTCCGCCTCGGCTGGTTCCTCCGGTCGGCCAGAACAAGTGAAAATTTGGCCTCTTCCCCTGGAAGTCTGGCCAAGTTTGGCGAATATTTTCTAAGTGCCAACGACATTCATTTAGACATGGCGATTGAATGTTTACGTACCGGTAGTTATTGTCGTTGCTTGACGCGCGATGACTCACACATTCGCTCAATACCCAGTACTTCCTCCTAGCAGTCATCGTCACTGCCTGGCTTTCGATGTCCGTTATTGAGGTGAGAATATTTGAAATTGTTGCTGAGGATGCGTGTTAATGCGACGAACGCTTTATAATGATTCAGTTTCTCGCTGTTTGATGAGCCTAACGGACGCACACCCACGCACAATGAGATGCATGAGAAACAGCCTTGGTTACCATCACATTTGAAGCGATGAATACGAAGTTAAATTTTATGACTCGGTGTATAAGTCGAGGTCGATTTTTTTCGGTCGATTTTGGATCGAAAAATGTCGCCCAATACACCGGCAAATACGGTATGTTCTGTACTTTATGAATGTGTCCGCCGTGCTGTTATTCACCACTAGGATCAAATTTTGGATTGTGTAAGAAAGTTTATCATCGGAGCATTTTTCTGTACTTTATGAATGTATCCACCGTGCTGTTATTCACCACTAGGATCAAATTTTGGATTGCCTAAGAAAGTTTATCATCGGAGCATTTTTCCTGATATTTACCAAAGATGTATCTATGGAGCGTATTTCATTACAGTGGGATGATGTTATTCCGATAGAATTATCAAAATAAACATCAAAATGAAGATTTTTTGGGGGGGGGAGCTGTGTCTATGCACTGGATTTAAATCGCAGAATTTGTCCTGCTCGAATTTTCAGGAGGAGCAAAAGGATATTTTAGTGATCGAGGAACCACCCTTGCTGCCCTATAATCACGTGGTTGCGGCTTTTCTATCTTTGGCGCAAAGCGGCGCGCGTTATTTTCAAACAGCACAGAAGAAAACAAGTCGCAACCTACACAAGTTCAAATGGCGAAAGAGCAAATTCAAAACAAAACATTTGGGTAACCCTCTTTTGACCGCGCATCTTCTGTTTAAATTTTTTTGCATCCATTTTGTGTCAGTTAAACATGTCGGATGCAAATATTTTCTATCTCTCCGCCCATAGTTGTGTTTTACGGCGCAGACTAAGCAGACATTGGTGATGTTGAATAGGTGCCGCGATGCTTTCCATTTGAGCACACAGTCGGCGCATTGAGCCATCGTCACTCGTCAGGTGATGGCAAGAACGCGGACAAACATCACGAGCGACGGGTCGCCCATTGTGCCGAAGCCGCCCCGCCTCGGACTAATCTCCCGCTCGGCTAATTCCAACGCAATGGACTGACTTTTGTGTCATTCGAAATGGTTTCAGTTTGGGGGTTGTTATTGGCCACCTTGCATGTGGGTGGAGCTAAGTAAGACTGAGGAGCGTGGAAAATGATACCACATATAGTGTGTAGGAAATTTTGGAGCGCTGTTTTAATTTGTTGTGGAAATAGGTGATCCTTGTTGTTAGATAAATTGTATATATATGTTATCATGCGTTCCCTAATGAGTACTTATTAATAAAATTATTGCACAGAATGCTTGCTGTTTCGCCTTGCAGACGTCTACCAGTCCACACCAAGTCAAACGATGCTGTCTGGAGCCTCCTGACCTTCTACACCTCTGGGAATCCAAGAAAGTTGTTGATAGCTCAATCTATTTTGTTGTAGGAAATTTTGGAGCGCATGGCATTTTGTCTTTGCACTCTTTTCTCATGGTGTCTTGTCTGCGACTTCTTGTTTCACATAGCATTTTGTCCTTGCACTCTTTTTGTTTCTCATGGCATCCTGTCTGCGACTTCTTGTTTCACATAGAATCTCGTTTCTTTCATGAGACAAAGCCCACGCTTCCCCCCACCTATCAGGGGCTAGTCTCACATTGTGGGTAGAGCATTCCAAATAAAAAGAGTGAGGAGTGTAAACAGATTTTTAGTGTAGTCGGATTGCTATAAGTCTGAATGCACTCCTCGCGAGAAAAGACTCAATATTCTGCCTCACTGGTTTTGTCTGCTGATCATTTTGCTGATGTTGAACCTAACAGATTTTTGGGGGCTTGTCCGGGATCTCAATAGACCTATTTCGGGGTTCCAGCTGACTTTTCGACGCAGGACAAGTCCTTGGCCAAGGCATATAGAGAAACCCGTTTCACGGGGCTGACTCGATCAGTCGGCTGGACACCAGAGTGGTTGACGAGAACATCCGAGGAGAAGGCCCAGCAGACTGTGAGTATGAATCTTGATTCTGTTAAAAGTAATGAAAGTGCAGAGGGCGGACTCCTCTGTTTTCTAAAGCAGTGTTTCCCAACCACTGTGCCGCGGCACACTGGTGTGCCGTGAGAGACGTTCAGCTGTGCCGTGGGATTGTCCAATTTTAATTACGGAGCGCATTGTAAACAGGATCGCCAAACCACTCGTCAGTTCGCGCAAGGCCTGGTCAGCCACTTGCTAATCGAGAATCTGAGAATCTTGAGATTTCATATTGTCTCGGTCTGATTGTATTGCATCGGCACATATTCAGTTTATGCTGTGTGCTTTTGCTGACAGTGACAGACAACTATGACGGTTGTGGTGCGTTTGTGGTCCAATGGAAATCAGAGCACACAGTTCATCCGGAGAACCTGGATTGGTTATTTTTCACATACATAAAATAAACAGTCAAGTTGAGACACCTCGACTGTGATAGCCACTGAGCTGCTGTCAGAACAGCAAGTGACTTTTTTCTTATTGTTGCAATATTTATAGACCTAGTATAAAACGGTAAACAAAATCACGTTGATTCTTTTATTTTAATCACAATCACTTTAAATAGTTTATTTCTTACACCGTCTAAAACCTTTTTAAAAAAATGTCACTTTTATTTTAAAAAAGGAATACAATTTACAGAATACTGAGTATTTATTTCTATTAAGTCATTCGACTCTCCATACATATATAGGAATAGGACTTCACGTCTTTCGTTGTAATATAACTGATTTTAATGTAGGAGCTTAACAGATTTTTGTTGGCGGTGTGCCGCGAGATTTTTTCCAATGAAAAGGTGTGCCGTGAATGAAAAAAGGTTGGGAAACACTGTTCTAAAGAAGTACAGGTGTTCAGAGCAGTTAAATTCCGCTGGGATGATGGAGTCCCCTGACTTATTAAGTTAAATTCCATGGGAGGGCGGACTCCGCTGTTTTCTGAAGAAGTCCAGATGTTCAGAGCAGTTAAATTCCGCTGGGATGAGGGAGCCCCCTGACTTATTCAGTTAAATTCCATGGGAGGGCGGACTCCTCTGTTTTCTAAAGAAGTACAGGTAATTTGGAGCAGTTAAATTCCGCTGAGGTGTCCTGGGGCCTCCTAATTAACCTTCCTAATGTGTTAGCTTTCTGCTGCCATCTGTGGTGTTTTTTCTTAACTCTTGTTTAGCTCAGTGTTTCCCAACCACTGTGCCGCGGCACACTGGTGTGCCGTGAGAGACGTTCAGCTGTGCCGTGGGATTGTCCAATATTAATTACGGAGCGCATTGTAAACAGGATCGCCAAACCACTCGTCAGTTCGCGCAAGGCCTGGTCAGCCACTTGCTAATCGAGAATCTGAGAATCTTGAGATTTCATATTGTCTCGGTCTGATTGTATTGCATCGGCACATATTCAGTTTATGCTGTGTGCTTTTGCTGACAGTGACAGACAACTATGACGGTTGTGGTGCTTTTGTGGTCCAATGGAAATCAGAGGACACAGTTCATCCGGAGAACCTGGATTGGTTATTTTTCACATACATAAAATAAACAGTCAAGTTGAGACACCTCGACTGTGATAGCCACTGAGCTGCTGTCAGAACAGCAAGTGACTTTTTTCTTATTGTTGCAATATTTATAGACCTAGTATAAAACGGTAAACAAAATCACGTTGATTCTTTTATTTTAATCACAATCACTTTAAATAGTTTATTTCTTACACCGTTTAGACGTTTTTAAAAAAAAAAAAACCTGTCACTTTTATTTTAAAAAAGGAATACAATTTAAAGAATACTTAGTATTTATTTCTATTAAGTTATTCGACTCTCCATACATATATAGGAATAGGACTTCACGTCTTTCGTTGTAATATAACTGATTTTAATGTAGGAGCTTAACAGATTTTTGTTGGCGGTGTGCCGCGAGATTTTTTCCAATGAAAAGGTGTGCCGTGAATGAAAAAAGGTTGGGAAACACTGTTCTAAAGAAGTACAGGTGTTCAGAGCAGTTAAATTCCACTGGGATGAGGGAGTCCCCTGACTTATTCAGTTAAATTCCATGGGAGAGCGGACTCCTCTGTTTTCTAAAGAAGTACAGGTAATTTGGAGCAGTTAAATTCCGCTGAGGTGTCGTGGGGCCTCCTAATTAACCTTCCTAATGTGTTAGCTTTCTGCTGCCTTCTGTGGTGTTTTTTCTTAACTCTTATTTAGCTGGTTTGGCTTCTTTATCCATGAAAAGATACGTTTTATATCTACTTTAAGAAAAAAGGCAAAAATAAGTTTTTTTCTTACACAATAGGAAGGTTAAAGAGTTGTTAAAATCCACGGGAGGGCGGACTCCCCTGCTTGCCTGTGAGACGATAAAAGTGCGCATTGTGTGTGTGTGTGTGTGTGTGTATGGGTTGACTGAGCATGATCTAATTTGAGCTCTCCTTTATATAAAACACACAGGATTGTAAACAGTGGCTTTGTGTGGAAGCAGAGGAAAGAAGACTTACCACTCATTGAATATTTTACCACTGTCCTGTGAATTAAATTGGCTTTAGGACACTGTAGGTGCCATTCGAATTGCCAACTCCGAAATTTAGAAAAATAAACGTTGGGAAAATCAAATAGCAAACAAAAGTCACTACCCCAACATGAATTAAAATGCAAAGATTGGAAATTAATGGAAGGGGTCGACACCGAAAATATAAAATATCTTGACAAATGCATATTTTGGACAGAGGTGGGGGGTTGCATTATGCGATGTGGCGGTGGCGAGGCTCTCCGCACTTCAGTTGCTCCCCCCACCCTTGTTATCAGCTGGAAAGATTGTCATGTCTATGTTGTGGGCCCGTGTGTTTGTTTCTGTGTATGTTTGTCTTTGTGTATCAGTTCGTTATAAAGGTTGGAATTGCGTTAAATTGGTGCACGAAAACGGTGTGCTAGACAATGGTTTATCAGATTTGCATTGTTAAATGTAAAAATTTGAAATTATAGAATAATATGAGGGTTGTGGGCAGAAACTTGTCCGACGAGGAGAGTGCCCAACCCTCATAAAAATGTGAGAGTAAGAGAAAACATACATTGTAGAACTGGGTAAAATTAGGTTAATGATTAGAAATCAATGGTGTTATTATTATTCTCTTATCCCCTGCATTGCAAATGTCTTCTTGATGCAGATAGGTTAACAGGCTAGGACTTTAGTGAGGAGATAATTTATCAATTGATGTGGGTTAGTAATTGTCCAAATTCTAGTCACATGTTTTGAGGGACCACAGCAACAATATTATATTTAATTTGCAGGCCATTATTTAGTATGATAAGACAGTGTCTAGCTAAGTAGACTGTTCTATCAAAAAATGTGAGAGTGAAGGAGGAGGTTTGATTTGTAATCTGACATTTGGGTCCCATTTTGAAGAGCATAGATTGTTTTTGTTTGTTTATTTTTAAAGATATATTTAACAGTTTATCTCGGTGCAGTAAGGATATAGCAATTTTGCAAGACTTAAAATTAAAAAGCAAAATTAAATTCTCATTTTCCCAGATGAGAGGAAAATTGAAAGATAAGGAAGACGAAGAAAAGATAAAAAAGAACTTGCTGTTGCACAGATAGGAAGATGATGACACAGTGTCAGCGCCAGCTCGCTTAAGAACCGCAGCTGAGAATGTGATGAATGAAGATGAGAAAAATGATCAAATGATCATTTTTCTCATCTTCATTCGTGCCACAACATCTGTCTTTGTAATTTTACAAAGACAGATGTTGTGGCACGGCAAAGCGAACCATCCTTTCCGTCTTTGTACCCCAAATTAAACAACTCATTGCTTCCTATAATTTGAGAGGTGATGAAGTACAACAGGTTTTCATGGCATCCTTAACCAAACATTGGGCAAGCGTTAAAGGCACCTGGGATCCTTTTGATTCCCGGGGCCGTCCATTGGAATGTAACAGGGTGCCATTACAATCAGAAATTGACCAACTATTGGGCAGGATAAAAATAAAATTCGAACGTAGAGCAAATTACACAGACATTGGCCGAACCAAACAAAAAGAAGATGAGTTGTTTGAAGACTTTAGACACAGACTCGAAAGAGTGTTCAAAGCCAATAGTGGCTTGGAGCATGGAACTGATGTTTATGACCAACAACTCAAAAATGCTCTACATGCAAATTCGCGACCAGCAATCCAAACCTGGATCACTAAACATATGATCACTTTCCCGACATCTACCTTGCCACAGTTCATTGATCATGCTATACACGCCGAAAAAGTTGTCAATTCAAAAAGAGCAAAAGAGAAGGGGAAAACAGACACCGTGTTTTTTGTTGAAGGAGGGCAGTCTGAAGTGTTCTATCAAAATAAGACCTTCGAACCACGGCTAGGGGGGCGTGGTCGTAACAAATTCAGAGGTAGCGGGGGGGGTATAGTCGTGATTCTCCCAATTATGGAACAAATGACCAGCCCGCCTCAGGTCAGTCAAACCGGTACAATGCTGAACCTCCTATTTGCTGGTCATGTGGGAAAAAAGGCCATATAGCAAGAAACTGCCCAGGTAATTACAAGGGCGGGAGTAGACCTCCCTTATGACTAGACGACGGTCAAAATACAGTTGAGACAACTGTCTTGTCAACAATTCCCCCTGTTGATGTAGATTTGAACATTCAAGATTTGCTGATGAACAATATTGAGAAGCCAGTGACAACTCTAATGGTAAACGGGACTCCAATAACCTTTTTGTGTGACTCAGGGGCATGTGTGACCACATGTCGTGACATACCTGCAGATGTGCAAAAAAACGGTAAATCCTTTTGGGTGAGAGCAGCAAATGGGCTGGCAACCCCAGTTCCCCAGTCTCGACCAGTTTGGATACGGGACCCGGAAGGGGGAAGTTGTTGCATTCCCATTTTGCTGATGCCCAGTTGCCCTATTAATTTGCTAGGTAGAGATGCTTTCACTGCGCTTGGGCTTTCCCTTGTGTCTCTTAACGGTCAAATTGTTGTCAAAAGGTGACACCAGTTACAGATTTTTAGTCAATTTCACTGGTACTATTTTTATTCATTGGATTTGGCTGATGCAGAAGTGATGGAATTTGGTTCCCCTCTTTTGGCCCGTGTGGCCACTCTTTTGCACTGCCCTGAACAGGCAATGGAAGCCAATAAACTACACATAACTATGTGGCATAAGGACACACCTGGTCCTGATCACAACTACGAGAACATGCTTGAACCTGCCACTTTGACGACATCTTTCCTTCTGCATGATGGTGAAAGCCGTGCTTGTGTAGCATATTATTATACAAATGGCTCCCCCTGCTGTTCAGAGGTTGCACGTGTCTCCCACTCCGCTCCACATCTCTCTCTACAGGCCTCACACCGCAACGTGGCAAAGTTTAGGATTTATGGCTGGTGATGCCTTGGCTGCTTCTGACTGGACTCAGGTTAATCCTGACTCCTTTTATAGTCCTTCCACCAAGCTCTTATCTTAAAGTATCCTTTAAAACCTGATGCCTTACAGGGTATCGCACCTGTTATTTCTGATTTATCAAAAGCGGGTGTCATTGTTCCTTGCCCGGATTCTCCTTGCAATACTCCAATTTTCCCTGTAAAGAAGGCACCCCCTTCTGTGGGGTGGAGAATGGTGCAAGACTTGCAAGCTGTAAACAATGCTGTTATTCAGAGAGCACCTTGTGTCCCTGACCCGCATACCTTGTTGAATTCATTGACACCTGATGCGAAAATCTTCACAGTGATTGACATTAGCAATGCTTTTTTCAGTTTTGGTTTGCATTTACATATGCTGGCTCAAGGTACACCTTTACAAGGTTACCACAAGGGTACTGTGAAAGCCCGACAATTTACTCACAGGTGATAGCAGCCAGCATGGCTAAATTTGTCCCGCCAATGGGAAGTCAAATCTTGCTCTATGTTGATGACATTTTGATAGCATCTCCAGATTTTGCCTCTTGCCAGAAAGACACACTTGCAGTGCTGCATCACTTGGCAAGTGAAGGCCACAAGGTCAGCAAGAACAAGCTTCAACTGTGGTCCACTGAAATTAAGTATCTAGGCCACAATCTAAGTTCCCAAGGTCGAGCCATAGTTGAGAGCAGAAAAGCCTCTATTTTACAAGCTCCTAAGCCACTAACAAAGAAGCAAATGATGTCTTTTTTGGGTCTCACAGGTTATTGTAGAAGCTGGATACTGGATTATGCCCAAATTGTTGCTCCTCTGTCCAAATTGATGTATGTGGAAGACGTCTCAATGTCCACTCACTTAAAATGGACTCCTGAAGCTGAGGATGCTTTTGTTTTGATCAAACAGACTTTGGTCTCCAGCTCCACTCTAGCCTTGCCCAACTATGATAAGGTATTTGTCCAAACTGTTGACTGCAAAGGTCATTACATGACCTCCGTTTTGCTCCAATCACATGGCTCAAACCCACAACCTTCCAGTCTCAGGGTAGACATTCTACCACTAGGCCACTGAGCTGGCACAATGGGTTAAAGTTTTTCAAAAGTTCAGCGATGTACATTTTTTGTAGAAAAATATTGCCATTTTTTACATCGTTTCCAAAGCATTTTTAACATTAGATGGGATGACAATCATCACCTGTAGCCTAATCGTTTTTATTAAATCATATTTGGATTAGAAGGGTCTGTTTTAATGAGAATTGAATGGAACTTTGTGCAAAAGGGCTGCTTTTTGTGGGAAATTCATATTTTTTTTAATATTACGTCAATGAACCAACACACTAAGTACATAATTAAAAAAGAAAAAAATTAGATTTTGTTTTCACATTTTTTAAAAAAGAAAACTGAAATCTTTTTATATTGTAATGTTACTTTAAAACTGTATTTTTAAAATTATTATTGTTATTACTCTTATTATTATTGTGTTTTGAAAGTAATAAGACAATTTTTCCTGTTTTGGTTGTAAATGTTGGGACGGGAGGGGTTAAAGCAGTTGCAGCTGTTGATTCCGCTTTCCCGGAACAAGTGGAAATGCCCCCGAGTCCTCAGTCGTCATTCACCATTTGATCGGAGACTCTATTCCAACGTCTGAATCTACGAAGACGAAGTAAGTTTTTGTTTAATTAACAGCAAAGGTGAAGCGATTGTCCTTGTCGAGGTGTCGTATTTTCACCGCCTTTTGGGGAAGCAAAACTATGTCGCAGTTTGTTTTGCTGGCTCACGCTCGTGGTGGGATCGTATATTTACGTCAAATTTGGAGCTTCGGAGTGTTTATCGTCGCTGGAAAATATTACAAGATTAATTTTGAAGCTTTCAAAGTCCACCAACAAGCTTGGTGTGCCACGTTAAACTTTGGTTTTCGTTTTGTTTCTGTGGGCGTACCATGGAGCGTGTTGGTGAGTCACTGCGCAGTAACGCGCGTTACGTCATCGCGTGCTCCATATTGGATGAAGCAGTTCATCAAAGGAGGGAACAGATTAGAAAATACTTTGTTTTCCTCCAACCCTGTCCTTTCATTTATCCATGTATTATAATAGAGTCATGAAAATGTTCAAATTATTTGGAATTTCAACGTTTTGCCAGGAAATATGTCATTTCTGCACTGTAATCTTCAAAATCTTATTTCACTGTGAAAGGAAAATTTGCAATCTTCTGCTCAGCCATTGATTAATGCCAAAATAATCCATAGATGAACTGATTATGTGAAAAATTGTTAGTTGCAGCCCAAAACGTCTCCACCAGACAGACTTAACGGCTGCTTGGAAACTGCCTCCGTTTGTTTAAATTCAACCTTCAGCTGTTGTGGCCAACGTCATCCTAGCGATCCTTCGTGCCACTTTGATTACGTTAACATGTTGTCATTTTTCAAGACAGAATGGCGATAAGTATGAGCAAAGCGGACGGGGTCACAATTCTGACATTGGCCACCGACCCCACAAGTAGCTGTCCCCCCCTGTGCCAAATCTTGGGGGGCCTGTGCTACAGCCCCACGTGCTGTTCAGTGTCTCGACGCCTGGGGAGATTCATGGGGACCTCTCAGACTGTATTGGGGGCGCTGCACATCATGACGGGCCTGCTCAACATTGGCTTGGGAGTCATCCTCATGTGCACTGGACCTTTTTCCTCATGGGAAATGGACTCATCTGGCTACCCATACTGGTTAGGAACGCTGGTAAGAAAAAGTGAACCATTCGTTCATAGATAATGTAAAATATTAGGGCCTAACTATGTTTTTTTTCGGGGGGGGTCGCAGAAAAAAAAAAAAAAAGATTACTGAGAAGCTTGGTTATCCAGGAGGAGCTCAGAGCAGAGCCGCCGCTCCTCCACATTGAATTTTAATTGATCTCGTTGTTTTGTCGTCTGCTGCAGTTCATCCTCTTCGGCATCGTTTGCATTTTATCGGAGAGATTCCCCAGTCCATGTCTGGTGAGTGGCATTTCTCCGCTCATGCAAAGACTCGTCATGTTTTATCCGGAAAATGTACAAATATTGTTGATGGAGCCCTGATGATTTTGCTGCAACATAAAAGCAGCAACAGTAGACACGTACAAAGCAGACAAGTTATTGTCACACATCAAATATAAATATAATTTCATTGTTCTGGAAGAAACATTTTATTTTAGATGAAAAAATGAACAATTTGTAAAAATGAGAAACGGCGCAGTTACTTTTGAGGCGAAAAAAAACAATTGTACAAGCATCAATTGGTTATTTTTCTATAATAAAAGTCACTTTTAAAATAAAAAATATTTTTTCATTGAAAAGAAATCACAATATTATGGAAAATGTAATACATTTTTTCTTCAACGTCAACTATAATATTTTACGTATTTTATCATTGTTTTGTGAATCATTTATCTCATTCTTTTAAGAATAACTCATTTGTTCCTTTTTATGTCTCAGGTGATAGTCAACGTGATTCTGAACTTGTCAGGAATTGGCTTCGCCATCGCTGGCATCGTTCTTTACGCCATTAACATATCCGACATATTCCTCTGGAACATTTGCCGTGTTGACGATTCTTACAACTGGTCCCAAACCACCACCAGAAGCCTGAGTGGCAACGAGCAGCAATACTTGCAGCGCTGCCTGGAGGGCAAGGCTCTTCTACTCGTGAGTGCATGCTCCTTTTCTGTTTTAACCATTGTGGTGTTTTTTTTTTCCCTGCAACTGGAAGAATTGAAAAAGTCATCTTTGTGGGTTTTTAAAAAAAAAAAAAAAAAGTCGCTATTCTTTTTTTGCGGTCGTGTAGATGCTGCTGAGAAGCATCAATGGCATGGCCATTGTACTGTGCGTCCTAGAACTCTGCCTGGTTATCAGCTCCTCCGTGTTGGCCATCAAATCTCTTTGTCGCCACGGCAACGGCGAGCCCCACCATGACCCGCAGGTAACCACCCCCTGTTAGCGGGCTCGCAAAACTATGTCCAATAACAGATGGTGCAGAACAAACAGGAAAAAGGGAAGCTCATTTGTTCTGGAAAATAAAATTAGTGACATTTTTTTTTCTATAAAAAGCTACGTATGTACGTGTGTGTTTGCAAAATAGAAAGTTAAGATGCCTTTTGTTGTTCTTGGGCTTTTTAGAGCCGTGACGAGCCAGAAGGTGGATACAAGCAAATTCCGGAGGAGGAAGTCGTGGCCTAACGTGCGCCGTGGTCTTCATCTCTGTATACTCTTACATCTGCAATTTTTTTATAGATCTCAGAAAAGCATATCTTCATTCTTTTTGCACTTTGTTCAAGAATGGCAAGTTCTCTCCCATGTGTCAATTGGGCGCACTTGACCATCAATGCATTTTGAATGTGGTGTACAGTCAAACCTCGGTTTTCGACCACAATCCGTTCCAGAAGGCGGTTCGAGAAGTGAATCGTTCGAATTCCGAATCTATTTTTCCCATAATGGAAAAAGTTTTAATCCGTTCCAAGACCAAAAAAAACCACATTTTTTAAGCATTTTTTCATTTGCGCATTTTTGTCTGATCGCGCAACTGCAGCGCACTGCCGACCGCGCAACTGCACCGCGCTGGTCGCATTATTGAGACCAAGCTGTCGCTGAAATTTAGAAAATATTTTTAAAGTCCTGATGTACTTTCCAAAATTTAAGTGGACCTCAGTGCGCAGGGAGCTTAATTTGGTCCGATCGCGCAACTGCAGCGTGCTGGGCGCTCCCTGTCACATTGCTTTAAGAGCGTCTTTGTGTTTTAGGATGGCTTAACTGCTCTCGCTTGCTTCCTTTGGAGGCATGATTAGAGTTGATGCAATCCTCAGAGTAACGAAAATACAATAACAACGAAGTCAGTCGGCATCCAGGCCGCGCGGTTGGGTTTTCTCGGGTCCTCTCGGCTCATCTCGCGAGGTTCGACCTCCGAAATTTGTTCGACAACCGAAGCAAAAAATCTTTTTTTTTTTTTTTTTCCGAATTCCGATTTATTCGAGAACCGGGACATTCGAAAGTTTGACTGTATTTTTGGCTGCTTGCATCTTATTTTCTGTTTTTTTACATTAAAACTCGCTGACAAATAAATCTATAAAGACATTTGGGAATTATTTTTCCTGATTTTTATCAATACAGTGCACACATTTACCTTTTCACCATTTCCCCCAAGTACATTTTGGGGGTAAGTGCTAACGCTGATTTTTTTTCCCATGAAAATATGGTATATCTTCGAGTTAGAGTTCAAGTTAAATAAATCTGTGCAGTAAAGTGTGTCAAATATTCGCTTCTTTTTTTTTTTTTTTGCTCTTCAATGAACAACAAATAGTGGAAAACGAAGACAAAACTTTCGCTATGAGCTGGTGAGTCCTCTGCATGACTGTGTGGATTATTTGGAAGTTTTTGTGCTCTTGACTGAATTACAAGCACATCCCTGTTCAAATGGCAGTCTTTTAAAATCCGCCAAATTGTTTTCATTTTCTCCAAGTGGTTACACAATTGTGCACACCCTTTTATAGGTGCTTTCTTAACACGAACGCAGGCAGGAACATGAGTCAATAAAGGAAGAATTGGGGAATTTTGCTCAGCATTTTTCCAGCTGATAGCAGTGTTAGTTTATGCCAGGTGGGCGCTTTCATGCATGAAAAAGGCAAAGCCGTCGACTCAGCCTGGACTCGCGTTCCCTCATTCTTTGGGTTTGGGCTGCGAGGCCCGGAAGACGCTTTGGCTCGGCAGTGGCGACATGTCACCGCCCGACGCAGACGCGCGTCTCATCTCCGCCCTCGGGGTGAGAAAGCCGACCGCGCTTCTTTGCCTTTCTGTCACTCTTTAATAAAATCACATTCAAAGTTGTGATGTTAGCCAATAACGTCTCTTTCTTGTTTTATCCCAGACGGTTCAGATCCTGGTGGGTGCGCTCAACATCGGCCTCGGGCCCGGGCGGACCAGCAGCGGACCCGCAGATTTGAGCGCTTTGGGCGCTGCCTACTGGCTGGGGGCTGTGGTGTGTCACCATGACGATGTGTGCGCATCTTTCCCCTCTATGGAATGTTTCGTCCACTAATTGAAAATATGTTGTCTGTCGTCAGTTCGTGGTGACGGGAATCATGTCGCTATTGTCTGGACGCTTGCTGCCTCCTGGCCTGGTGAGTCCTCAATTTTAACATTTTATTCTACTTCGCACTTTTTTTCTCTGAGTTTCGTTCTGTTGCAGAAGTGCTTTGCGGCTTTGCTGAACCTGGCCTGCGCTATTTTTGCTCTGGCCGCCTTGGTTCTGTACGCCGCCGATGCGGAAAACGCTTCCGTCCTGTGGATGTGCCAACCGAGATTAGCGGGACGACAACGGCGGCTGCACGCCGATTGCGCAACGGTGGCTTTCCTGGCGCAGGTAAACCTCCGCGAAGGAAATTGCGGGGATACTTTTGGTCATGATGAGGAATCTTGTTGGTCCGTCAGAGACTGCTGACATCTGCAGACGCCACTTTGACAGCGCTGGCCGTCGTTCAGCTCTTCGTCAACCTCAAGTGTTCCGCCGAGGTCGTCAAGGCTCTGGTCGTCGGGCGAGAGGTACTCGTCGCCACCCACCGGCCTGCTAATGACTTTCGAGAAAGAACCTGTTAGCTTAATGCTAACGCTAAATAGGATTCTTGTTGCAGCGCTTGAACCCTTACAGCAATAAACCAAACACAATTAGTTAAACAACCGCATGGAGAGAGATCAGGTAGCAGGATATTTTCTTTATCCTCTGTGTAGAACCACTGTGCTAATAGCATCATTTGGAGCCAGCCAACATGAAAGCCAGGTAGCTTTTATTGTGAAGTCAAAGAGCAGACAGGAAATGGGCTTTGGCCTGCTCTTTATTGACATTTGATGTTTGTCCTTATCCACTTGTCCTCTCAGATGACATCTGGCCGACAGCGAAGAAACAGCAGGTAAGATTTCTCATTTGATGCTCACAAAACCTTCATGACAAAATAGTTTGCAAAGGAAAAACCGAGTATAAAAGTATAGAAAGAAAATTGAGAACTTTTCCAAAAACGGGCATTTTGTACAACCTGTTCCTTGAATTTTTTTTTAACTTGTAAAATACGTAAGTACTATACTATTCCTACGACTCATCATCATCATTGTAAAATATATACTTTTCTTCTAAATATATAATTTTTTTTCTCCTCCAAAAATGTTGGCTTCGAGGAAGCAACAAAACTGAAGTCCTACATACTTGTGGTACATTTGTGTAAATATTGCCAAGTGCACCTGAGATAAAGAAAAATGTTATCTTGAGTAACGCAAACAGACAAAAGCTGCCGCTGACTTTTGATTGTCGTCGAATTCCGATTGTGTTCTTCCTGATTGATTGCTGCCGTCCGTCATTCCTCCAGGATGTCTGTGACAGCAATGAGAAACAAAAATGTCGCCGTGGTGACGGTAGCTTCCAATCAAACAAGCGCATTGGGCTCCATCCAAAGTTGCGGCTGCTGCAGGCCTTGCAGGGTGTTGAAGGGCGAGGCCAAAGCTGTCCTCGGGGTAACTACAAGGGCCTATCACTTTATGCGCACACTTCTTTTCATTATACGATGATGTAATCGTATTACAATTAAAGAAGCGCAGTGTACAGCTTTAAATTATTAGTATTGTGTCTTATTCCAAGAAAAAGTACAGCTTTAATCTTGTAATATAATTTTCCAAACCATAAATGGTCTAAAACGGCACTTTAATTTTGTGACTTGCTGAATCATATTTCAGCAAAAATATTGTGCTGGATTAGGCTCGGCTAGGCTACATGCTATTTGGGTTGTTGCTAACGTATGTTGCAGACCATTCAGATTCTGGTGGGTGTGATCAACATGGGCTTGGGGGTGGGCAGGACACGGATACGCCCCGGTGACTTGGCCAGTCTGGGAGCAGCTTACTGGATCGGAGCTGTGGTAACGATGACTTTGGAAGCCGGCAAACATGCTGCCTTGAAATAACACCTCACTTTGTGTCTGGTCTCTCCTCTTTGTAGTTTGTCACTGCGGGAGTCTTGTCGCTTTTGTCAGGCCAGTGCCCATCCTGCTGCTTTGTGAGTACAGCCCAGATGGGCTCCCTCTGGTGGTAGCCAAATGAATTGCTGCCTAAGTACTGTTTAGTTGTATTTAACTTAAAGTTCAAACATTTACCGTAGTGGCCCGAATATAAGATGGTGTTTTTTGCATTGAAATAAGACTGAAAAAGTGGGTTTCGTCTTACATTCGGGGTCTAGACATTATACCCATTCACAACGCTAGATGGCGCCAGATATCTTTAAAGCGAATGCTGAACTTAACTCCCCAGGCCAAAGCGAACCCCTGTCATGAAGAATAAAAATAAAAATAGCGGTAGCATGAAGAAGAAAAATAAAAAAATAGCGAGAAGAAAATTAGAGAAGAGATAAGAGAAAATAAAGACAGTTTTTGCATGATTTGAATGAGGCAAAATAACATGCTTTTTCTCTCGAATATATTCTTATAATCATTTGTTTCAGATGTACTGTAATTATTTTCTGTATAAACATTTAATTTGGTGTTCAAAAGTTTTTTTTCAAACTTGAGTCTTGAAAAAGAGGGGGTCGTCTTATAATCAGGGTCGTCTTATATTCGGGCCAATACGGTAATCTTAAAGAACGGTTTGTTTTGAAAGGTACAGGTACAATTTGTATTACCCTTTATGTGCCTCCCATTTTAATAGTAAATTCTTTAGTCATTAGTTTTGATAAGTTTCGGTGTTTCAGCACAGGAAACATTTAAACAAACCAAGGCGGCATAAAATGAGCAAAATTACTTTTTTCGTGTTTTTCAAATATACAGTTAAACTTTTTCCCCTCTCTAAATGATTTTGTGTCAATTTTAAAAATACAATTTATGCAAAAAGAAATTACACAAAACCTGTGATATAAGGTTTGGGTTACTGCCTATGAAAATGAAATCCCTGTTTTTGTTGTTGTTGGTTGTTGTCAGGCTAGTTTGACAGTGACCGTGAATGTGTTGTGCGCCGTGCTGTCCGTGGTGGCTGTGGTTTTGTACGCGTTGGACCTGGCGCCTCTGTCTGTGGGTTTGTTTTGTGGCAGCGGGTCCTGGTACGACGGCGGATGTGAAGAGGTGGCCTTGTACGCCATAGTAGGTCAACTTTGCCTTCCCGCCGCCCTTCAGATAACAAGAATGGAGAAAAACATGCACACAGACAAATTAATATTCCTCTGTAAAGAATAATACGTTTGTTGTTGCAATACGCACGCAGTCAGGCAAGATTGAAAATACTCTATCACTAAGCTCTATTATTGGATCATTTTATGTATTTATTTATTTATTTATTTATTTATTTATTTATTTATTTATTTATTTATCTTTACAAATTACTGACACATTTAATCTTCTCTGTTTCATAATGTGATGTCTATTGTTGAGAAAACATGCCATGCTGACATTCATTTTGAATTAATCAGAGGTTGACTCGAGGACTGGACATCACGCTGCTGATTTTGGCTGTTCTGGTGCTCTGCGTCAGCATCATCATGAGCGTGCTCGCCGTTGCTGCCAAGCCGCCGACGCCACAGAAACGGGTCCTCAAACAATACACCAGAAAGTACATACAGTTGACAACTCAACCGCCGAATCGTTTTGGCTCGTTATGTTATGTCGAAGAAAAGAATCTGTCAAATTAAATGTATTTTCAAACTAAGAGTGCATAATATAATGATATTATGTTGGATTCTCAAGATGAAAAGTAATCACATTTTCAACTTTTGAGAATGAAATGTATTTTAGGGACATGAATAATTTGCTTTGTCGATTGGATTGAAAACACACTTTGTTATTTTGTCTTTGTTTTGCAGCCGGAAGAAAACTTTGAAGAATTTGAAATAAGTCCAATTGGACTCTTAAGATTCTTGTTCTAAAAATAAGCGGTAGTATATTTAGAAATAAAAGTCCTAATATGTGTATAGGACGTTTAGGCACATAAAAATATTTTCTCAGCACCATAACTTCATGAAAAGCAGCATTCTGGATCAATACTGACATCATGGGAGCAATTGAACACAACTGCCTAATAAATGCGTCTTGGAAATGAAACCAAACAAACAAGTCTTGTGGCACTTTATTGATTCCTTTGGATTCTTACACACCTCCACCCACCCCGCCCCCCACTTTATCGTTCAAAAGAAAAAAATCTGAACAGAATAACAACGCGTCCTTTATTTTCTACCATTGAGCGTTTAAAAAAAAAACTTGAGCTTGCGATGTACATCATTGTACCCAGGATTTAAATTGACGTAAAAATAAGGGAATAGAATGTTTGCGTTGTTTTCGTTGAAGTGACTTGCCTCCGAGTTTGAAGACTACGATTCCCACAGTGCACTTGGCAAGCGTACCCGGATATGATTACATTACTATCAGTGTGGCAGAACTTCCGGTATCCTCGCCGACATAGCGCAGCCGCTAATAGTCTCTTGGAATTTACTCTTCACGTGTGAGGCACATTTTTAACATTAAACATTTGCCGAATTCAAAAGATTTGTGATTACAAACATACATAAAAAATGCTTTATCATAAATCACATTCTTAACGTGTTTCCCATTTCCAAGCCAATTCAACAGCATTTTTTGTTTGGTGGCGTTGGTATCTCGTCTTTATTACCTCAGATTTATTTTATTTATTTTATTTTTGTCAAGATGACTTCCCAGGAGGTACGCCTCTGCGGGCTTCTTCTTCGGGAACACTTTGGAGAAGTTGTGGAGAAAGTGGGCACACAGCTGCTTCGAGGTGAAGCGCAAAATCTGAGGAACATCCTTCAAGAAACTGGCGTCTCTCTGGACTTGGTAATATTTGATCCTCTTCTGATGATGCAAAATGTATCCCTAGATCGAATTTTGAGTAGAACGCTTTCAGACAAATGTAAACTGAAATTTAAAGTTAGTAGTTCTTTGGGGGTTTTATGTGGGGACGGCGCACATTTCATGGTCGTCTTGTGCTTGTGACAACAGGTGAAAAAGTCGCTGTGCGTGCTGGTGCAACACGGAACTTGTATGTTCAGCACTGGCCGCAAAGGTCTCGGCAGGCCCAGCGAGTATCGTGCCAGCTGCCATCTCATCCTGAGGATCCTGCGCTACCCGCGCTACATCTACACCGCCAAGACGCTCTATGGCGACACCGGCGAGCTCATCGTCGAGGAAATGCTGCAGAGGGGTCGCGTTACCATGAGCGACATCGTTAAAGTGGTCGCCGATCGCCTCACACAGACCATGGAGGGTCAGTAACACAACCACTAGATGCGATTTTTCGGACAAGATACCGTATTTGCCGGTGTATTGGTCGACCTTTTTCGATCCAAAATCGACCGAAAAAAATCGACCTCGACTTATACACCGAGTCATAAAATTTAACTTCGTATTCATCGCTTCAAATGTGATGGTAACCAAGGCCGTTTCTCATGCATCTCATTGTGCGTTGCACTTAGAAAATTTGAACCGGGCGGCGTGCGCGAGCTCGTCGGCCGCGATCTCCTGCGCGGTGCTTATAAAGTGCCGATCCGCTCGGCTTGGAGCTATTTCCGACCTCCCGTTGGTGCCGGGCGGCGTGCGCGAGCTCACCGGCCGCGATCTCCTGCGCGGTGCTTATAAAGTGCCGATCCGCTCGGCTTGGAGCTATTTCCGACCTCCCGTTGGTGCCGGGCGGCGTGCGCGAGCTCGCCGGCCGCGATCTCCTGCGCGGTGCTTATAAAGTGCCGATCCGCTCGGCTTGGAGCTATTTCCGGCCTCCCGTTGGTGCCGGGCGGCGTGCGCGAGCTCGCCGGCCGCGATCTCCTCCGCGGTGCTTATAAAGTGCCGATCCGCTCGGCTTGGAGCTATTTCCGGCCTCCCGTTGGTGCCGGGCGGCGTGCGCGAGCTCGCCGGCCACGATCTCCTACGCGGTCCTTATAAAGTGCCGATCCGCTCGGCTTGGAGCTATTTCCGACCTCCCGTTGGTGCCGGGCGGCGTGCGCGAGCTCGCCGGCCGCGATCTCCTGCGCGGTGCTTATAAAGTGCCGATCCGCTCGGCTTGGAGCTATTTCCGACCTCCCGTTGGTGCCGGGCGGCGTGCGCGAGCTCGCCGGCCGCGATCTCCTCCGCGGTGCTTATAAAGTGCCGATCCGCTCGGCTTGGAGCTATTTCCGACCTCCCGTTGGTGCCGGGCGGCGTGCGCGAGCTCGCCGGCCGCGATCTCCTGCGCGGTGCTTATAAAGTGCCGATCCGCTCGGCTTGGAGCTATTTCCGACCTCCCGTTGGTGCCGGGCGGCGTGCGCGAGCTCGCCGGCCGCGATTTCCTCCGCGGTGCTTATAAAGTGCCGATCCGCTCGGCTTGGAGCTATTTCCGGCCTCCCGTTGGTGCCGGGCGGCGTGCGCGAGCTCGCCGGCCGCGATCTCCTCCGCGGTGCTTATAAACAGCCGCATGCGCACGGCCTCCCGGAATTTGAACACATTTCGTCAATAAATTTCGCATAGTGAATTTTGAAGTTTAATATAATGCAACAATTGAGCTCGACTTATACAAAGGATATATCATCCATCCATCCATTTTCTGAACCGCTTAGTCCCCACGGGGGTCGCGGGCGTGCTGGAGCCTATCCCAGCCGGCATCGGGCAGTAGGCGGGGGACACCCTGAACCGGTTGCCAGCCAATCGCAGGGCACACAGAGACAAACAACCATTCGCACTCGCACTCACACCTAGGGACAATTTTGGAGTGATCAATCGGCCTACCAAGCATGTTTTTGGGATGTGGGAGGAAACCGGAGTGCCCGGAGAAAACCCACGCGGGCTCGGGGAGAACATGCAAACTCCGCACAGGGAGGGCCGGAGGTGGAATCGAACCCGCACCCTCCTAACTGTGAGGCAGACGTGCTACCCAGTGCGCCACCGAGCCGCCTAGGATATATCATAAAATCGTAAATTTCCGTCGAATTTTAGGGGGTCGACTTATACACCGAGTCGACCTGTACACCGGCAAATACGGTAACAACAATAACCAGCCTGTGTTTTACCAATTAGATAATGATAAGCATAAGTGTAGGAGCGGTGCGGAATTGCTTGTTCTTTTCTTAAAATATTCCTGTCTTGCAAAGTTTTTCATTGCGCGGCTTGCGTGTGTGGTGACAGAGGGCCAGAGTATGGATTACAAGGAAGTGTCATCTGCCTTCTCCAAACTGGTGGAGACTCATTTCCTTCAACGCTGCCCTCGAGCGGCAAGCAAGGGTGCCGCGGGTACGCCGGAAGCTCCCATGAGAGCAGAGCCGCCGGCTCCCGAGAGTTTCGCCGACTGCTATTCGGTGCCGCAAGTGACGCTGGTAGGCCGAGGAAAGAGGCAGTTGGAGGATGCCGAGGAGCAAAGCGTCGCAAAGAAGGCCAGGATGGACTCTGAGGTGCGTCTCACACATCCCGCTCATATCACTTTCCCCAACGTGCCGGACGTCGGGTGTCTTTGCTCTCCGCCCGCTGCATCTTCAATACGTCGGTGTTTGTGTTCAGACTCACGGCGATGAGGGCATTTACTGGCAAGTGAACTTTGAGCGGTTCCATCTGCACTTTCGAGATCAGGCCATCGTCAGCGCCGTGGCCAATAAGCTGGACCAGGTCGGGCCTCGGCACACCCGCTTGCCTCGCACACGCCCGGATTTGACGGTTTTGCGTGGGCTTTTTGACGTCAGACAGGCGGTGAGATCGTAAGGACCATGCTGAGGATGAGCGAGGTGACCACCCCCCCCGACGCAGCCTGCACCAAGCCCCTCTCGGCCAACGAGATCTTCAGATCGTTGCCGGCCGCCTACACCGTCCCCAGACAAGTGCTGGACCAGTACCTCACTTTGTTGGTGGATGACCCGGTACGACCCCTTACCTTCACTCCTCACAGTCCCGATGTTGACTCACAATAAACAATGGCCTTTTTTTAGATGGAGTTTGTGGGCAAAGCTGGTGAGAGCGGAGGTGGGCTGTACGTTGTCAGTATCCTTTACTTCCCCAAAATGCTTGTTTGTCTAAATGTACTCTGAGAATAACTGGCAGGCAGTCCAGAATTGAGTTGATTTCCTCGACCGACGTGTCAGATTTGCACCGAATCCTTTCCAATCTCGCACGGGCCACGCTGGAGTCTGTTGTGCAGGAAAGGTGAGCTCGTGTTTGAAGCCTTCGCCTGAACTCCAAAACGGCCCCCTAATCCCATTTTGCCAGATTCGGATCTCGATCGGCGCGCATCTTCCGCCTGTTGCTGAAGAAGAAACACCTGGAACAGAAGCAGGTGGAGGATTTTGCCATGATTCCTGCCAAGGAGGCCAAAGACATGCTCTACACGCTTCTGTCTCAGAACCTGGTCCAGCTGCAGGTAGAGCGCCCCACTCAGAGAACACCCTTCCCTTCCTGTAGCTGCTATCGTCTAACCACGATAGCTTGAAATTTCCTTCCAATGCTGCAAATTCAAAGCATTATTTTCAGTTTTGTACCAGCTCTAAAATGTCTTGAAATGTTGCGGTGGGCTTTGGTTGCTTACTTGGGGGCAAAAAAAATCCCGTTATCGCCGGCAGCTTTGTTTTCCACGCAGTATTGCTCAAGCCCGGCCCGGTGCCGTCCTTGTCCGGATGCTTGAACGCTTTGTGTTCTCATCAGGAAATCCCCAAGACTCCAGACTTTGCTCCGTCTCGCACTTTTTATCTTTACACCGTCAACCAGCTCTCAACTGCCAGGATGCTGCTTCAGAACTGCTACAAGGTAAACGTGTAGACGTAGAGCTCGAGAGAGGCGACAGAGTCAAAAGAGAATTCTGGTTATGGTGGTTCTTTGCGTATGGATATTTATAGACTATATGAAGAAATGTACAAGTCGCAAAATTTCCCGAGCTGTACATCATACGTGCTGGTCTCCGTATATTATACATTCTCGTTTTTGCCAAAATGAAAGCTTTGCAACTGTGTGTGTGCAGACCGTGGCAAACCTCATCCACAGACGTCTGTTTGAGACATCCAACAACAAGTCAGTGCCTAGTCGTCCTCGTCGTCAATTTCCGAATGGCAGGTGGTCTCAAAGTGTGTGCTTTTGGCTTGGCAGGCGACTGCTGGAGAAGTCTCAGCGCATCGAAGCCATCCTGGCATCTTTGCAGGCCGGCGGAGCCGAAGCGGAACAGCTGACGGAGGTGGAGGAGATGATCACGGCTCCCGAAAAGCAGCAGCTGGACTCGCTGCGGCTTCACATTAACAAGTAGGATCGCCCGGCGTCACAGCGCGTCTCGGCTCCCGCCTGACGCCCTCTTGCGTTGCTCTTCTCGTGAAAGGTTGGATTCAGCGGAGAACCAAGTGGATGAAACCATCTTCCTGCTGGAAACTTACATCAACACCACCACCGCTACCTCCTCCTCAAAATGATCAGATTGTATTCACAAACTGTGTCCAAACATCAATCAGGCTTTTATAGTTTATTGGAGCTAATTGCCCTTTTTTGTCCGGTTCGACGCCAATCGTTGTCCAGTAGAACCTGTTTTTTTTTTTCCTTTTAAAATTAATGCATCATCTCATGTATCACCAATATTAGTTTTCTATTCCCACATTTGGCAGAGTAAGATTTGTTTGGGAAAAAAAAAATCATGAATACAAGAACTTTGTTTAAGTCCTTCCATGTGTACAATAGACATGAAATACAAGCAGAACATTTGACTGATTTACAGCAATCTGTCGTTTGTTTAACTTTACAACAGAGAGAAAAAAATACTTATTTCTTGTTATATTGCATTGTGTAATAAATAAATGGGCTGATTTTTGCCCTTTTCAAAACAGGCCGTTCCATCAAGGTAGTTCCCATCCTTTTTGCTTAATGAAGGTGAAATGGGCACAAAGAGCATGTTTCAACCGTTTTAATTTATAAAAAAAAATTGAGCGTTTCGAGACGCAGTGATTGTTTGAAACGTAAAACCAAGAGCATGTCTGTTTATTAAATTAAAAAATGTGATTTGAACCACTTCCAAATGTAATATTTACACAAGTGTTCCCAAGCCTTGGACCAGTGGCGAGTGCATTTCCGTCATAGGGCCCCTTTGGCTGTCGCGGGAGCCGGATGCTTTCTGTCTTTGGACCCGCTCGAAGGCGGAACGCTTGACGAGCCCGATGAACCCAGAAATGTCCCAGCAAGTACTGCTTTCACTCCTCTTGGTTCTCATCTTCTCTGTGCTTGCGCGCGAAGAAGCCCAGCTGTGCAGAAAGGACAACAAATGATGTGATTGCTGCGCTGAGACCAGTCGGCTTGACAAACATCATCTGTGTTCCACACGCTCACCTTCCATAGAATGAAGATGATGAGCGCCAGGAGCAGCAAGCCACCAATGATGCTCCCGATGAGAATCCACAGCGAGATGGGGATAGCTCGCCCCTTCAGCACCTCCAGCACAGTCTGGAGGCAAGCGGACATGTTTGAGAAATTCAAAGTTCCTCATCTCTTGAACGGCACGTAGTATGCTGCCGTTACCTCTCGCCACACCGTTCCTGTTGCCAAGGTGATGAGGTTGGTCTCGCCAGGTGCGATGTGGTACATGCTCACGATCCTCGCTGACTTATATTTGGCCTGCAGAAAACAAGGACGCACAAGGTAAATTTCTTAAGCCAAAGTGGCTAATTACATAATCATCCTGAAAGCAACATCTGGAGGGGCAAAAAAATAGGAAGAATTATGTAATATGCATGCCATGCCAGGAGTTGGCGATGTCACATCAAATAAAGGACTTGCCGCAGTGACTCACTTGTGTGATTCGCTTGGCTGCTCACCTTTCGGAAAAAGTCATCATGGACTCTGCGGCTGAGGCGAATGACTTCAGCTTGTCCCCTCTGGAGCTGCTGGACTTGACACGTAATCTCTATGCACCACGACCTGCTGCAGTTCTTTGGGAAGATGGTAAATACAAAATCAATTTTTGATGATGGCTAGCCGCGATGCCGCGAGGGCCTCACCAGGACGTCGTTCTCCATCATGTCTTCAGGGTGCAATGGACGCACGTCTTTCTGCCGGCCTTTCAGCGTGGCCAGATCACTTGTGACGCTGCAATTGACGGCTGAGGCCTGGGAGACAATTCCAGTGTGTCACCCAGAGACGAGGAAAGGGCTGCTCGTGACGGGGGACGACTCACGTTGTGAGAAGAGATGTCTGTGACCGTCATGAAGACTTGGTCTTCCGCAGCCGCCGATGGCAAAAGCAGCCTCAACTCCAGATTACTCACAGGGTAACAACCCAGGTTCTGGAGCTGCAAACAAAAGTTGCCTCTAATTTACAAAGGAGTCTTTTTCTTGTTCGAACTAGCACTGGGGGAAAAAGCCAGGCAACTCGCCGGTTCTGCCCACTCACCACTGAGGTTTTGTGAGTGTACCTTAAAGTGCGTGTAGAACTCTGGCCCAATGGCTTCTGACATTGTCCGCGTGGGATGCACTTCATATCGGTTTAAATTTGAATCACTGCAGAAGGAGGAAAATAGATGTGACGACCCAGCGGCAGGACCCCAAAATGAGGCCAGAACGGTTATGGTGCCGCAGGCTTCTACCTGCTGACGAACAAGTCGGGCTCATACTGGACAAAGCTCTGCAGCTGAACACTGTTGTCCCCTAAAGTGTCTACTCGCTCCACACTATCGCTGGCTACATTCAACTTCATTTGGATTCGATTGTTCAGGGTGGCACAGCTGAACTCAAATTCCAGCATGAAGTTCACCTTTGGTCACAGAGAAGAGACGGATTACATGGGTGCCGTTTGCGTCATGTGATGCGCTTATTCCCACGGGTACCTTGGACTGGGAGCGGAAGACCGGGTAGCTGACGTTACACGAGTGACTGTTGGAGCCCAGGCCTGTACACTCAATCTTGAAGTTGCTTTCTTCCTACAAACAAAATATGAAACCATCCAGAAAGGAGATAAGTTTGCTTGATTGGAATAGATGCAGTCCCAAATGATCCACCAAAGGTATGGTGCCTTTTTGACGAGATGACACCACTAGAAATGTAATCCTGCCAAATTCTTGTCATTGGGTCATACCCGAATACTTAGGCTGGAGAAGTGCAGGTTACGTGAATAGTGCAGCGTCAGGCTGGTGTTGTAGGCGTTTTCCAGTCTGTTTTCCAGTTGGACTTCCACGGACATACGCCTACGAGGACTGCGGATCACATAAGGTTTGTGTCTGTGGAGGAAACAGGAGAACTTTGACTCTGTGGAACGTTAACAGCTGAATTGTCATGTTCTGACTGTGCGGTTACACAACCTTACCTGGTCCCAGAGATGTCCATTTGGGCCTGTATGACTAAATCCGTGGTGCACACGTCATCCTCCCCGCAGTCTTTAAAGAAGGGGATCTGCTCAGGGACACATGGAAAGAACATCAGGTTTGGCTAGGGAAAAACAGGAACTGCGGGCCCACCGTTTTTCACTCACGTATTTCTTGACGGATGTGGGCCAGCCCTCGTCCAACACGGGACCGCTCTGAGTGTCGTTGATCTTGAAGCGCAGTGAGAAGCTGATTGGGCGAATGTAGTCTGCTGTGTCCTGTTAGCGACAAGGGATGAAAATGTGAAGGAGTGTTGCTCGAAGCTTGTGAACATTGGCCTGAAATGCTCACATAAACGTGGAAGGGTAGTTTGTAGCACAGAGTCTGTCCCGTGTGAGCCCGCACCGCCAGCTGGGTCAACCTGTGGGAGCTGTCATCAAATAGCGCCCGGGCTGACAACTTCCTGTCGTCCAACATCGCCGCTACCCACAAATCTGGGAAAGATATCAATCGAGTCAGTTTTTGTGAAACCAGACCTGGATTAAAGGTGGTAAGTGACCTACCAAAGCCGTTGCTGCTCGGTCCAGGGGAGCGGGACATGGCCGTGAAACAGGCGGTGGCGTCAAGGCAGGCGGACTCTCGCCCACCGCGCTGGCACGTCTTTTGGATGACATTGATGGAGTGCGGCTGGAAGGACAGACTGACGTTGATCTGCACGATGCTTCGAGATCTGCAAAACGGAGGATAAATGCTGGAAATAACCTTCTACTTGATGGACAGTCCCTGTTTTTTTAGGCTCACCTGAGCAGCACGGCACTGCCGTGGGCTCCCACCCCCAAGTCGATCAGCCCGTCTCCATCCAAGTCCAACCTGGCGCTAACACTACGGCCAAAATACTGCAAGGACGGGGACACTGACATGCCAGCAATACGCTGAAAATCAAGCAACCACTCTGATTGGATTCTGGAATACTTTTGTGAGGTCACAGGGGTTAAAGACTGCCAAATACCTGTTTGTAGCGGTGGTTAATGTAAATACTTTGGCCGTGGTACACGTACACAGCCCCACGATGGTCATCTTCCAAGGGGGCACCCACCAGTAGGTCAGTGAATCCGTCATGGTTGAGGTCCGGAGCAACGGCCATTGCGTAGCCAAACCTAGCATCTTGGGACTTTTCGTCTGATTTCAGCGTACCGTTTGAGACAAATTCCTCCTGAGAAAAAGGCAAGGACATGGAATACAAACTGGGGACGATAGTTATCGATGGTTGAGTGCTTTGAATGTCCTCCTCATGGTTCTGAGGTTTGGGATTCAAATTCCACCCATGGCGTGTTCCCCGTTTTTGTGCAGTCTTACCCCACTGAGTGTGTAGATGTAGACTCTCCCAGCTTCCTTGTTCCCGGAGCCCAGGTACATGGGTGCTGCAACCAGGAGAACATCAGTGATTCGGTCCTGGTTGACATCCACACCGCACAGCTCGCTGCCGTAGTAGGAACCGATCTAGGGGCGGCAGTCATGTTCTTTCAGTTTCCTGACAGCAGGGGGTGGCGTTGTCACTCTTGGACTTGCACCTGTTCCCCATTGAGGGCCTGCACGATGTTGACGTCGGCGTTGTCGCTGAGCTCAAACAAGATGACTTTGCCTTTGTGCTTGAAGCGCGGCGCGCCCGCCACATACAGCCTCCTCCAATCACCCACCAGCACAGAAGACACTGTGTAGCCTGCGCAAATAAACCATCGGCCGGGTTCTTGCATATGAACTCCTGGAAGAACTATCACTTTACACTGACTGGAAAGATGACAGCAATGACTTTAGCACAGATGTGTGGCTCTTTAAGATCCTGATACACAGCCACTCAAGGCTACTTTGACATAATGTTTTAGCTGATTTAATGTTCTTACGTCTGCTCTGTTTCCTAAATGGGACTCATTGCTTGCTTTGGATGATCCCCAAAATGGTTTAAAATCTCTCTTGAATACGAGCCCAACATCATGTGGGATCAACAAACAGAATCAATTACTCCTCTCTTGTCTGATATCACGATTTAGATCTGAAATGTACCGAGATATGCTGCATGATTTTTCAGCTCCAGGGGGAACTCGCTCTCGAAGGCCTCTCTGGCGGGCACGATTCTCCCGTTGGTGCCCTCCTTCAGCACGCCGCCGTCCCAGTCGTAAGCGCCCACCATCCCAAACAGAATCCCATCCTGAGCGCGGCGCCACCAGACAAAACCATGAAGACGCAGGGAGTGTGCAAATACATGAGGAATGAGGTGGGACTTACATCCAGCATGTGGGTGGAGAAGCCGATCTGGGACATCTCCATGTGGAAGGAGCTCTGGTTGCCCAGAGTGCCTGCGAGGTGAGCCAGAGCACAGAGGTAGAGTATGGTCAGCGCTCGGCATCCTCTCGTTGCTTGATATATCCTGCCTTCCCTCCCTTCCTCCTTCCTTTTCAGCACGTTCTCAAACTCCACAGGTGACAGCAAAGCCGCACCCTTTTCCTTTGCCGTCTGATTTCTTAGCTGGTGTCTCTTTTCAACACTACTTCCTCTCCTTATATATAAACACTGCTGCAGTCATTTATTCACCGGATATGCACTTGCACTTTTTTGTACTCAACGCCATACTTCTCGTTTCAGCTTTCCGACCTTTGAAGTCATTCTAAAGTCCCGTGTTTAATTTCTTATGATTTGATGTTACAGTCACTCAATATCATATTCGGTCCAGTTCAGGGGTCAGACAAATCGCTTCCTATTGAAAACGTGTCAAAAATGAGCTGCCACGTTTTTAGATCTGCCATAATTTCCTTTGGTGGACTCGTCTGCTTGGCTCCAACCACCCACCTTCCAGTGAGAAGATGCGGTCTCCCAGAGCGTCCACGATGTCGTTGAGCGCTGCTTCATCGGTCACGTTAAAGAAGTACTTGTCGTCCGGATCGCTGGCGATGTACTTGATCTCGTTGATGAAGGTGTCAGGGTTCTGTTGCCTTCGGTGGTAGTGGCCCAGGACCTGCGGAATGTCAAAACCGAGTCACCGTCACGTTTGAATGTGAAACTAGTAGAGAGCATAAACAGCAGTGTTGCCGAGAGCAACCAAAAGGTGGTCCTGGTCATGCAGTCCTGACCAACTTTTCTACTGCTTGGTGGCTTGAGACACAAATTGAATTTGTATCATTACCACACTCGTGACTCAAATCATCCCCGCCCATCAAAATGCGGGTCATGCAACTGTACACGACTGTCTGGCTTTTCTCGACAAAAGGCAACAAACGCACTTTCATTCTCTCGTGGCCACGGGAGGAGTTTGCGGCGTTCGCCCACAAAAAGTGTCTGCTGTTGCTGCGTAGGCAGGCGGAGCTTATTCAAGGCCACTGCGACCAAAGTGTTCATTTGGTAATTGGAAGACGCTATTTAGGGGTCGCCAGCGTCTTGAGGGCGTGTGGAGCAAACTGTGTGAGGAATGTCAGGGATGTGTCATCCCTCTTTAAAATAGTGCTTTACTATTTATTGGACGGTGGTACTTTCCAGATATAAGCTGTCACTTCCCCAATTCGCGTCAAACAATGTTGTGAAATGCCTGAATAGATATGAAATGAAACTTGATAGCGAACTAGTGGAACTGTGAAATCAGAAGTCCCACTCACGGCGATGGCGTATCTGGTTATGTTTCTGCTCTCGCACTCGAGCAGAGCGTCGGGCAGCTCCTCGCCGTCGTGCGACTCTCCGTCCGTCACCACGATCATCACCTTGGTGGCGCCCTCCCTCGCACCTCGCTCGGCGCTGAACGCCTCCGTGCTGTGTCGTGCGTGAGTACAAAATAGAAGTTTTGTTCACAAAGAGAGACACATTTTGTCAGTAAACCTTAAATGGGAGTGGCATTAGAGCGTCTGAGGCCTCGTAAGTCAAAGCAGAAAAAAAAATCTGAACGCCTCATATCTTGGAAAAACGGGTCAGTGGGATTCTTGTGCAATTCAAAAATTGAAACCTCAGATGAACTGTTGTAAGAAGCCCCAAAATGTTTGTTTGATGCTTTGCATTAGACTTTTTCACAAGTTCCCCACCCTCCATAGGACCATTTCAACGCCTGGTCATTGCATTGACAGGACTGATGCAGATCCCGAGTGGACCACACATTAGTCATACTGGACACAAATAACGTAGCCTCTCTTTGACTCAAAAGTGGGCAGTGTGTGTCAGGGCATCTGTGCATTCCTATGCAATGGTGGCATGATGAAGAGGAAGCTTACACGCACAGACTGACCAGAAGCCACACCCTGTTTGTCTGCATGAAACCTGCACTCAGTGGGACGTGCTTTACGCTTGGTAAGCCACACACACGCACGCACGCACGCACGCGCGCGCACGCACGCACGCACGCACGCACGCACGCACGCACGCACGCACGCACGCACGCATGCACAGTGTTGGGGAGAGCGGGAAGCATCGTCACTCAAGTCATTTTCAGGCGTCACTCCAGTCCCCGGCTAAATTTAAAATTGTGGTCGCCAGTCAGCAAGCCCAAGTGCAGAACTTAAAAACAAACGTTTCCTTCCCCCAACAAGCAGTCTGCAAATTACATAGGGCGACAACACGAGGAGGCCAACAGACCAACGAGCCAGAAAAGGCGTACGGAGAAAAGAATGAACTTAGCAGTGAGGATGTCGCGTGAAAGTGTGTCAAGAGACATTCATCCGTTCATTCTCGGTAGCGCAATTCCCTAACGTGCAACTTTTCCCCGTCACAACGGTGAGGCAGAAATGCTAGCTTGCGCCCTGCCGCCTGTATCGAAACATTGCGGACAGAAACGCACAAGTTGTCCTCATGTGAACTAAACAATACAACTAGAGGAGGCGTAAAAGGAAAATGTGATGACACCCAAACCAGCATCCAAATGAAAAGAGAAGTGAGAAGGGGGAGGCGGAAGATGAGCTCATTTGCAGGCCGCCAAACTTTTACAAGCCGTGTGACAGAGTCGCACTCACACGCTGCTGACACGCACACACACACACACGGCCATGCTTGGCCATGCGTGTTTTGACAGCTGCGGAGTGCAGCCTAGCCGAGCAGGCGCCCCGCCTCACCTGCGGCCACACTGAGCCAGCAGCCGGCCGCCTACCGGTGTTTTCTTACTCTCGTGCCAACTCCACCCACTCGCCCAGCTGTCACCGACCACTGTGTACGCGTGCATCTCAGGCAAAGGCAACACCGGAGGCTAGCCGCTCACATGGCTGGCCCGATTGTTTGAGACTAATCTCCCGTCGCTCATCGCTATGACAACAACAAGGTGTGTGTAAACTAAATAGAGCGGCGAGATAGAATCTCATCTCTGCAGCGAAGAACAATTTGGAGTCTTGGAAAGCAGAAGCTCATTGAGTCCAATTGAGGCCGTTTTCAAAAACGGAACCACAACGGCGCCGTTGGCGGCTTTCCCTCCACCAGGGTCCCTTCGCTCACCCACAAGTGCCCCCCCAATAGAAAAAGTGCAGAAAGGACATTTTGAAAGCGTGTCAACATTTGCACTGCAGTGTTTCACTGCCTCTTCAAATGTTGCATTTGAAATGGAGCACAAAACAGGAACTCTCCAATTAGCTGCGTGCGCGAGGGAGTGTGCGCATGTACGACTCCAGTAAAGCAGGAATTTGATTTGGAATAGAGAGGAAAAAAAGCAGGGTTAGTTTCAAGACTTTGTGGTTTTTCGCCTATAGCAAACTGTTTCTTTAGGCCTGGCTTCACGGGCCATCAGGCCCCGCCCCCTTTTTGGCATATTTCTTTCCGAGGGTGATCTGGAGCAAATTAAAGGAGCCAGCATGTTGCGAATATATTGTCAGTGTATATCAGATTTCATGAGAACGAGCTTTCCCCTACATCCCCTTTTTAAAACATATCTTCATCTGTAACACCTTGTTGGGAAAATCCTTGAATACATTCAGGTCAAGCAAAATGAAATCTTGCACATGCACGATCATCTAAAAACATGCACACAAATGCTACGGGGGCGTTTCCATGATTGGTGATTTTTTTTTCTCAATTATGTATATTCATTCACAACTAAGTATGCTTGCACATCTTTCCAACTCAATATTTGAGCTCAAGTTTTTGAGGGAAATGGAAGTCCACTAAATGTTTTATTTCATTTTTTATAATATATATGTTTTATAATATATATTTTATATTATTTTTTATTTTATTTACACATTTATATATTTTGTATTTATTTATATATCTGTTATAAATAGTAAATGGAACATTACTAAATACCACATCCAGCTAGCATGTATTAATATCGGATATGATTTTATGACTATAATTTGTCTTCCTTAATTGGTTGGCAGAAAACATCAGACGGTTCTGCTTTTGAGGTGTGGAGGGTCCTATTTGAGCACGTTCTAAAGTTACCAAATATGGTTCCTTGCCCAATATTAATAACACGTCTGGGTTTGTCTTCACGGCAGAAATATTCCATCTTTCAGGAAAGCCCGAGAGCGCGCAGCTGCTTACATGTCTGCTGCTCACATCGACTCAACATACTTGTTTGGCCCTGACTGCGCACGCTTACGAGATTCTGACTTAAGTAAGACTCTAGTCCACCAAATGATTCGGAAAGAGCCCAAAGTGGTACTGGTGGTGGTAGATGAGGCCTACCAGGCCATGTTGATGGCATGAGCCGTGCGTGTCTCCCGTCCCTCCTGGCGGCTGATGTTCTTGGCAGCCTCCACCACCTCCGGTGTGCTCTGGTAGTCTCTCAGCGACCACTCGTGGACCGCCACCTCGCCGTACTGCAGGATTCCCACCTCCACGCGAGAGAAACCAAACGTAGCAGCTCACAGTTAGTTTTGACCAGGGGTGCCCAAACATTTTCAGCTGCGAGCTACTTTTGAAATGACCAAGTCACAAAGATCTACCCACTAAAAAAAAATTAATTTTATATATATATATATATATATATATATATATATATATACACTTTATACTTTATACTTATATATACTTTTTTTTATAAATCTTTTTACTATGTCCAGCTGCCCCACTCATTTTTATACCCTTTCTTAAGTTTAAGAGAAAAAATAGAGTTCTAACAATTGGAGGGAACTCGCGAGCTTGTGTGTTCGTGTTGTGTTGTTAGCGCCGTTTTTTGCGCACGCGTCAAGTGTGAAAAACCCCCAAAACATTTTAATCTCACGCGATCGACCAGTGGTGGCCAGGCGATCGACCGGTCGATCGAGATCGACGTATTGGGCACCCCTGGTTTAGACACACTTAACAATAATCAAAAATAAAAAGAAGCCTGTGAATTTGAAACAACCACATAGCTTAGCCTTTCGGTCTGCTATCTTAATGCTAACGCTACATAGCATCTATCTTGCGATGCTTTAAACCAATAAGCAATTGATTGAAGACATGATATGGCAACAGATGTAGACAGACAATGTACTTTATACCCTGTATGAAGCGACTTATATTAGTGTACTACTTATGAGCTGAGAGGAGTTGCACATTACTGCCATTAATGTTGTTTTTTTTCCCTTGCCAGAATACACATTACAACCGTTTTTGTTGTTTCGGGGGAGAAGGCTGAGACTGATTAACAGCATTGCTATTCATTTCAATGGGAAAGATGATTTGAGAAGAGCGAGCATTCACACAACCGATCCAAGTCGTATCTCAAGGCACCACTGTAGTCGTAGTCGACGAAAATATAAGCTAGAAGTCATAAAGAAAACCACAAGCGCCCCCCCCACCTAAAGCAAACAGCGAGTTGTTGGAATCTTGGACTTCAATGGAAAACCAGAGGAATTTCCTTTTCACCCCACATTGCCTGTTTCTCTTACAACCCAAACCAACCTTCCTCCCCCCTCTCCCTCCCCTGCACGTTGAGTTGGCCTCCAAATGCCCTTTGATGTCACAGCAGCAATCCGCATGGACCGACTTCCTTTTCTGTTCTTGTGCATGCTTTGGCCCAAAAAGCTTGTCTGCCACTTTTCTGTTGCCCAGGGTTCAAATAAAACCAACAAAGAGTCTCATGCAGAAGAACAGACTTCTTCTACAACTCAGCAGGCTGCTGTAATATGACTCATTTTTGGACGTGGATAAAGAATATATGCCTGAGTATTGTTTTACTCAATTATCTGACCAGTGTTGGGCCACCATCTGCATTCAAATATCCCAAAATCATGCTAGTAGGTCAATGGCATTTTCCATTCATGTTAGCATGAAGCTCGAGGGCCGTCATAAAAACAACATTGTGTGTTTGTTTAAAATACACAAGGTGTCATTCTCTTTGTTTAACGTTTAGTTTGAGAGCAAACTTTAATCTGGAGTGTCTTGAAGCATCTTGAAGGTTATTTTGGATCAAATGTTCATTAGCGGGCGGCTCGGTGGCGCACTGGGTAGCACGTCCGCCTCACAGTTAGGAGGGTGCGGGTTCGATTCCACCTCCGGCCCTCCCTGTGTGGAGTTTGCATGTTCTCCCCGGGCCCGCGTGGGTTTTCTCCGGGCACTCCGGTTTCCTCCCACATTCCAAAAACATGCTTGGTAGGCCGATTGAAGACTCTAAATTGTCCCTAGGTGTGAGTGTGAGTGAGATTGGTTGTCTGTCTCTGTGTGCCCTGCGATTGGCTGGCAACCAGTTCAGGGTGTCCCCCGCCTACTGCCCGATGACGGCTGGGATAGGCTCCAGCACGCCCGCGACCCCCGTGGGGACTAAGCGGTTCAGAAAATGGATGGATGGATGGATGTTCATTAGTTGCTGAACTCTTGTTTGTTGTTGGGTGACTTGTTGCTTGTGTAGAGGGCTCTTATCGGAAGTCTGTTCAACCAATAACCTTACCTGCATTTGGTCCGGGCTGATGTGGAACTTGCTGAGGATGTTGCTGAGGAAGCTCTGCACCTCATACCAGGGGTAGATGCTGTTGGAGCCGTCCAGCACGATCACAATGTCCATGTACGTCGTGCACCCTGCGAGAACAAGACATATGGCTGCCTGCGTCTTTCTCAATGTACGTGCCCGTGTGTTTGCCATTACGTCGCGCCGTCGGAGCGATGATCTCTCGCGGCTGGAAGTCGTCTCCAATGGAGGCGCAGATGCCCGTGCTGAACATGGACGTGCCGCACTCCTGAGACCACAGTGGCGCGCATGCCTGCCAAAAAAGTGCGGTCGCCCAACAAATTACACTCGTATCTCGAGGCACCGCTGACACATTCATATCCAATAATAATGTAACCATGTCAATAATACAAGTGGGTCCGGCGAGACGTCGGTCTGGACTGGTGGATTTCTGCGCTAAGCTATCCCGGTGCTTGTTTGCTTGGGTCGAATGTAGTGTTTCACTAAAAAAGTGACTAAATAAGGGCAGGCAGTGAGTAAAAGCAGGCAAGAGAGGCAGTTGGTCATGGAAAAATTACAATATGCGGTTTGGGGGACAGAACGGGGAGATGGAGAAAGTGGTGGTGGTGGTGGGGGGTGAGCATTGTTGTCATCTTGGCAGCACCAGAACACCAGACCAGTCAGGCAATTTAGATCTAATTGAGCTGAGAGTGAGGGAGAAGCACTACGCTGCTGGCGCTCACGTCAAAAGTGGGGGTGGAGAAACATCCTGTCCTATATTTTGCCCTCTTATTACAGAAAGTGGATCCTTCGGAGATGGAAACGAAAATCAACAGAGGTGCGTTGGCTTTTTGTTCGTCTTTTATTAACAAAAGTCCGGAGACGCATTCCCAGCCCGTTATAGACCTGACCGCCGGCCTCAAGAAAAACACGCACACACATTCAAGTGGCGACTGCGCCCGACAGCTTTTCACAGACAATAAACGAGCCAGCTCCGAGACGTGCGAAGACATGCCGGATTAACTGAAGGCACAAAACGCCACATGCTGAGTCAAACCCGGCAAGAGTCCAAATTACACGCCCGCATGCTTTTGGAGTCGGACCTCGGCGAGCTGCCAGATCCATCCATCCATCCATCCATTTTCTGAACCGCTTAGTCCCCACGGGGGTCGCGGGCGTGCTGGATCCTATCCCAGCCGGCATCGGGCAGTAGGCGGGGGACACCCTGAACCGGTTGCCAGCCAATCGCAGGGCACACAGAGACAAACAACCATTCGCACTCGCACTCACACCTAGGGACAATTTGGAGTGATCAATCGGCCTACCAAGCATGTTTTTGGGATGTGGGAGGAAACCGGAGTGCCCGGAGAAAACCCACGCGGGCTCGGGGAGAACATGCAAACTCCGCACAGGGAGGGCCGGAGGTGGAATCGAACCCGCACCCTCCTAACTGTGAGGCGGACGTGCTACCCAGTGCGCCACCGAGCCGCCTGCTGCCAGATCCATTTCATGGATTTTGGGCCCCGTTTATTCAGGAACTATTTTGTCCTTCTTCACATTTATTTTATGTAATTCTACTATTGACAACTAGATGGTGAAAGACTATTTTGTCTGGCTGTGTAAATTTGAAAACAGATTAAAAACAGCAAGTTGAGTATTTCTGAAGATTGTTGAATGTGAAATCCTCTTCAATCCTGCTTTTTGTGCATACAGGTGGCAACGTGTAGGTTCATTTTGTAATGTTTGTCTCTCGCGCTTTCTCAATGTGTGTCTGAATTATCTTCAAAGTTTATTCAAAGACAGAAGCAGGGTGGATGCTTTCAAAACTGAGTCGGAGGCACATACCAAGAGGCCGTCGGGTGAGTCCGGCGTGAGAGTCATTCCCAGGTGAGAGTTTTTTAAGTTTTTTGAAATATTCCGAAAGGCCGCATCACCTGTGATGGATGCAAATGACAGCTCAGACCGATGGTTCTGGACCTTCACCCGGAGGATGTTGGCTCTCACCTAAATCCAACTTGCTGCAGTTGGAGTTGCTCTCCTCCGTCACGCTGCATTTGTAGACGTCTCCTTTCCTGTTGCCGGGCCGCCCGTCCCAAGGAGCGCCCACCAGCATTCTGCACGGTAACCATTCTCAAGGTCAGTTAGCGGCAAAAAAGCAGCGCGCCACGGCCTAGCTCGGCAAACTCACGATTTCTCTCCCTCCGCTTCGTGCTGCAACACAGAGAAGCCGAAAAGTGCATCATCCGGACCGCCGAAGATCCGCGGATGCGTCACGTCAATGTTGAAGCACTGGCACCAGCCTGCAGAATTGAGCACAAGCAAAAGAGGTCCCATCAATATTGACCAAAGGTGGTTTAGATGCACATTCTCTCGAATTATTGAGCCAATAATCAATTCTAAAAATATTGGATGGCTGCTGTCCCAGTTGAGAGCATTTCAAAAGAACCAAAGCGATTTTGCCAATTCTCCTTGATGTACGTACGATGATGCACTTGCCTTTAAATTGTCAATGCTCGCAAGGAATCACATATACCCACTCTTTAACTGCCGTCGGGCATATCCAAGAAAAAAAATAACATATCAGACTAGAGCCCGCTATACTATATTTTTGTTTCGGTTTTGGGGAACACGGACTGGACGAGGGAGCCAGTGAAAAGGATGAATAAACAGCAGCGGCATACAGCTAGCAGAGCTGAAAGGGAGTTCAGTCCAGAGGTGAGGAAGGAAAGGCGTGTTGGAGTGAGGAGCATAGTGAGCACCCTGTTGACGGCAGCATAAGTCTGCCCTTTGATTCCGTCACGAGCGGTAAGATGCTCGTCGGCTGGCTGGCCCGCTCCTGAAAACATGCTAGGCTTCTTTATTAGAGTCTCATGGTGTCCATCGGAGCGGAATTCTCTTCGGTTTTCTTTTGCATACGTCAATGAGGGATTTGACATGCGTGACTTTTTTTTTTTTTTTTTTATCCAGTGTACATGTCTTGCATGTGAGCTAAATTGTACCAAATGAAGTGTTTGGTGAGCTGACGTCACTTGCGGTTTTGCAGCAACTGGGTCCATTCGTGACCCGACTGACTTGACTGTGCAGCTCACGAAAGAGCGATGCCAATAAAGCCGTCGATATGCCCGCAAATTCTAAGCAGGCGGACGAAACCGGAGATGCGGCCACGCTCCATCTGCTCGCGTGTCGTTCTTGTCGCGCTTGCTCACCCGCCGCCGGGCTGTTTTTCTTGCTCGTTGAGTCGAATGCGTTTGCGGGCCAGCAGCGTTTGACGAAGCGTTTGGCTTCCAAGTGGTGCTGCTTGTACTCGTCCAAACCTCGAGCGACTTGGACGGGTCGCGGCCATCCTTCTTGATTCCACGCAGATGTTCCGAAGCCTTCGGAACGCCAGCGCCGAATCTTCCCTTTATGGGCCTTTGGGTTATTTTTGAACAGGTCATTGCCTTGGATTCTTTTCTTGTGGCTGCGCGCATCCACGCCCGACTCTCCACAATAAGATTCCTTCTCGTCTCCTTGATCCTCCTCTTCCAAAACCATAAATGGCCTCTTTTTTTGTCTGCAGACCACAAGACCCCCCCCCATGCCTTATATATGACATTGTACCGCGGCCTGTCTTGACCACCCATTGCCATGACGACTGGCTGCAAACATTTATCGAGTCAAAGCGTGTCCAGATTCTTAACCGCACGTTCAGCTCTGGCTGTCTGAGTGCGTGTAATTACTTGCGTGCGTTGAGCTTGATGTGAATGTGTTTGGACGCTTGCGAGTATTTTGATGAAACACCAAAATAAGGGATCTGCTTTCATGGCTGACGACATTTTCAAACATGGCCTGTATGGGATGCAGTCCGCTTGTTGAGGGGCTTGAACGCTGGCGCTCGCCTCCTTCTTCCCCTCCTCTCCCTTTTAACTGAAGGCCCAGTGAGGTGTTGGATTCCTTGATTGGATTTCCCGTTCCACCGCAGATTGTCTCTCCATTATCTTGATCATTTCATTCTCATCCGTCACCCCCTCGCGGGGATACGGGGGTGGAAAGAGGTTCGGCGTGCGTGGGAATGAAAGTCAGTTCGATTAAAACGGGCAGAATTTATGAATGGCCACGCACGTACAGGAAAACAGAGCGCGGCTTCTGCGAGCATCACGGCAGCTCTGTTGAAAGCATTAACATGACACGCATACTTGCTCACCTACATGCTGCTGTATGACACACACACACACACACACACACACACACACATGCGAGAACACTTAAAGTGCAGGTTGGGAAAACACTACCAGAAGCAATGAATGCAACACTTGATCACAATCGCATCCGATTAGACACGCAGGAATCCAAGTACAATTGCATTGAGGTCATTTTGATCAGTAAAAGAGTAAAAGTACAAGAAAAACAGTTCATGCTAATATCATATGCTATCCTGATTTTTTTTTTTTCACGCTGAAACAACCATACTCAGATAGTCCTGTATTCAACAAGTTCATGATTCAAAGTTTTAGACACCAAAACCAATCGATATTGACTTGGTGGTCCACTAAAGAGCACTTTTTGCGTAACGGTAAACAGATTAACCGCTTCTTGACTGATAAAAATAAATGAAAATGAGCCATACGCATATTGGAAGAGAAACATTAATGAAAGCTGGCCGTTACCTTTAAGAAGGAAGATGCACAGCAGGCACAGCAGGTATGCCCGCAGCTCCATCTAGAACGGCCAATCAGACTTCCACAATGTAGTTGTTTTTTTTGTCTCCCTAGCTTGTTGAAGAAACAACAAACCCTTTCGGTGGTGTCGTCAGTGCAGAGATGCGTCGATTCCAATGAAATGGTGCTGCAGTGGCATCCCGGCATGAATTTCAGTTCGGCGTTGGGTGTCAGCAATGATCCGGAATGAAGTCGTATCCAATAGGCGGCAGCGGCTACAAATGATTAAATCATGACAAAGCGAGAAGTGGCAGTTGTTCCTTTGGAGCGCGCCTCACGATCCACAAGTGTGCGTCGGATCGGCCACTCAACAGGTCCGCCGGGCCATGCTCCTCCTGCCCAGATTGGCTTGTGGGGAACGCGCGCGCGCACGTGCACTACAACTAGGCAACCCCCGGTGTGCGCTGCAGTTCCGAGTTTAACCTGTAGCGTTACACTTTCGGGGGCAATGAAAGCGCGCATTCATCACGCCCTCCTCGCATCCAGCGCGTGCACAGCGTCTGTTCTTTTTGAAAAAGTTCGAGCCAACGGCTCACTCTCTCTTACACTACCCCCCCCCCCCCACCTCCCTCGTTCTCTCCCCCTCTCGCTGGAAGACTGGTTTGCCATGCTTTCGTCATTTGCGGCTTGCTTAAATATGCAGTAGTTCTAAAAAAATAAAAAAATAATAAAAAAAACTTGGTTCGTGATATTTCTCCTGGGAAACTGAAAATGGGAGGATTATAAACACACCGGCAACCCCAATTTGGAACTAGATTATCTAGCTCTCATTTTCTTTCTCTCTCCACTAAATATCTCTCTACTAAATATCCATCCACTAATCTTCCCTCCTTCCGTCCTTCCATCCTTCCGACCATCCATCCGCTGACTTTCCGCGAGTCGGATAAAATTGCAGTCGCTGACAAGAATAGGATGCGACGTTTCCGCCATCTGCCGGATATAAGCGGTATTGCTTGGCCAAAAGTTTGGTCCAAAAGTATTCGGACGGTTGCAGTGTTGGCCCGTGATTTAGCTTTTGTGATTTAGCCTCCACAATGAATTTGATAACAATTGATTGGTTTGATGACTTTGAGCTTGACGTCACACAAGAGTCAACGTTCAGGAATTGGTCATTTCGTGCCGACGGTGGCACACGACGAGACGTGAACAAAAATGTTGTCTTGAAAGGGCGATAGAGGATTGGCCCTTACAAGTCAACAGAGATTGAGGAGGGTTTCTTTTCACTTTGTGGGATGTCTCACATCCAAGTTAGTCAGAAAGTTTGTCGTTCTCCCAATTCATGAATTCAGTCATCTTCTGAGTGGTTTTGTTTGCTGTGGTAACCGTGCGGTGGTCTGGTGTTTTTTCTTGTGGCCATGAGCTGCCATTTTGTCCACTTGAGGGCGCTGCAGCTGTTCTAAGCCTGTCTTGGTTCTCAGCTGGCCTCAATTTCTCCTTTTTTCGCTCACTCGTAAGATGGGCCTGGGCTCGTTTCTTCTCGTTTGCCTCATGATAGTCACCTGATGTCAGAATTATTATTTTTCTTGCCCGTAATAAGTTGCTGATGGGTTTGTGCCAACTTAGTGGATGAACTCACTTATGTGTGTCTTAAGAGCTCGACGACGGAGAGGGGAGCCACTTTCTGTTTTCCACAAACGGGAGTAGTCACCAAAATAAAACGGAATGCTGAGTGGCCAGCGGGAGTTGCCACGTCGGTGGGATATTTATTTTTGATACAAACGTAAATCAACGACTGACCTGGCGGCGGAGACGGATTTCTGTAAAAGACCATCCAACACCTGCTTGTTACATATCATCCGCTCAGAGCGCTTGTGCGCGAGACAAGGTGATGACAGTCAAGTGTTAACAGACGAGGAGGTCGTCCATCAACGGGCACTATCTCATTTCCCCAATCACTAACTTTTGTTTCTCGATTGTGCTTTTCCAAAATGCCTTTCAATTAATCTCAAATCCAGATTTTCTTGGGAGAACCTTCCAGACCTTACAGATTCTGCAGACTCGAGTGAACGTTTAGGTACTCCTTCAAAGGTGCAACACAAACACATATGCAGCAGCCTTTTAGTTTGGACGTTTACACTTTTACAAGGTGTGCTTCATCCAGCCACGCTTGCCCACGTCGGTCTTCTGTGAGCACCTCAGCTATGCACCAGATGCTCTCGTCATCTGGAATTAGTCAAAAGAGGAAAGGACAGGATGGGGGCGGGGTGGGCATGTTAGAGCTCATGGAAGCGGGAATCCAACGTCATACGTGGTGGGGCGGGACGAGGTCACCTCCGTGAATGTGGAAACTGAGTTAGTTGTCTCTCTCTCCGTCTCCCGTCTGTCCTCACTCACTTCCAGAGTCGCTAATTACACCGATCACCGGGACATTCGTTATCGCTACAGTTCAAGACAAGCCTACTGTAAGGGCATTGTCTCATGCGAGAAGGGGGAGGGGAGGGGGCGGCAGTGGAAGGTCATACCAGGGCAGCGGTACCACTTTTGATAAACGCTGCTCTCATTTGCTGAGGTCTGCTGATGCAAAAGTGGATGAGTCACCATGTAAGGAAGTTTCTAAAAGATCATTCCACCTCCTTCAGGTTGACTCAAACTCTCCGATCCTCTTTTGTGTTTTTTTTTTTTTCCTCGTAAAGAAGTTAGTTTCTTCACAGACACTGCTTGGTCTGTATTTCTAAAGTGGGGCTGCACACTAGTTATTACTAAGGTCAAAACAAGTTTCTCATCTCGTGTGTTTACACATTAAAAGAGTTCAATTTGTGCAGGCAACTTCAAAGATTTGCATCTCAGATCGTCGTTCTCCATTGAAATGAATGGAAACGCTATTATTTTGTTCCAACCTTTCCAGTCGATATGTATGTAATATGATGACTTCTGGATGCTTTCATAATGGCGTCCGTTTGTATTATTCCAGTCAGTGGGAATGCATGCACTGGCGAAGAAAGAAAAGAGCCCCGCCCCCTTCCTCGTCCCATCATGTTGCTCCCGTGTGTTCCCGCAGGGCCTTGCTTCAGGTGCCCTCCCACTTCTTTCCCAGATTGCAGTTGACCCGTGTTGCAATTATTGCTTCAGTTAAAGCACTAATCATCAGCCTTGCCTCATGTGACACATCCTCAAGTATACGGAGGTGTCCGCAATCCTCTGCGGCGCTCGACTCCGCCCCCTCCCCAGCACCTACAACTAACTTTGTTGCTCTTCTCTTTACCTTGATACCATGGATAAACATTTGTCTTCCTCACAAATCTGTGTTTGTGTAATTTTGCCAGGTTGTGGCGCAACATGCCGTCCGGTCACCTTTTGGTTGTTTTACGAGCCGATCGTCCACTCGCGAGCGTTTGATGTCATCCGTGTGAAGAGCTTGGGCGTGCGTGTGTGTTTTTGTTTAGCTTTGCGTGTCCGGTGTAAGGAAAGGCGTTTTGAAGAGAGACGTGACAGCTGCTTTTAAGTGCCCCGGGGGGTAATAAACAGCTCGGGAGGGCTAGTTATTTATCCCTTTTATTAGGGCAGGAGGTACAAGGAGGTGGGGGGGGGGGTCTTTATTGGGGTCACAATGTAACTGCACACAGCTGGAGGGCAAAGAAGCAAGATAGTTTGCAAGAAGCTGTTTTAGCATCACTAAATTCCTGACTAACAACCCGTTCGCAAGTCATGAGACGTCTAAGCGAAGCGGCCATCTTTCTTCCCAGCCCGCTTTGCTCTCCTCTCCTCGTTAAGCACATCTGCTGTCAATCGGCCGTGCTTTGTAATCCTCTCGGCATTTCCTGCCACCGCCGCCGCGCCCGCCTAATCTCGGCTCACTGACCACTTGACCAAGGAGTTCCCTCAAAAAGGGATTTCCACTTCCATCAAGTCACTTAGCGATAAAGTTACAGAAAGGCGCTCACTCTTCGGCAACCAGGCGGTTGCCAAGTAACTCATTGGCGGGTTCATTGTTGCTCAGTTGTTGCTCGCAAGTCGTTGTTAGTACAATTTGCTTTGTCTGCTTGACAACAAGCCGCCGGCGGTAAATGTCCAAGACGATGTCAGCTAATTGGCCGTCGACTCGCTCCCAAGTTGAAGTAGAGTCTGCTCTCAACCATCTGGATGTGTTCAGAAGGGGACTTAAAAGGACAAGGGGTCACCAATCCTTAGAAGCTTACCCGACTTCTGTTTCTACGCCCGAGAGATTCCCTACTTGCGTCTCTAAAGCTTTTCTCATCCGTTTTGACATGGATTCACATACAGTACCTTGACTTGATCCGTTACGTTTTCCTAAGTGGAAGCTCCAATGACCAAAACGATTCCTTCTGAGGCATTGATGGATTGAAGTGAAACCACCAGAAAAACTCTTCTGAGTCCAAGCAATGTTTTCAAGAACATTGAACAGATTGTTTTTTCTTTGAAGAGTCTTCAGCGCTTTGTGTCCAAACGCAGGGTGCATGAAGGTTAGCACGATTTTCGTTTTACATTTTGGGTGACTTCAACTATTGTCAATGCCCAAATCAAGATGCTCACCAGTGGCTTCATCCATTGGCTGAGTTCCACCTTCTTCCCAAAATAGCTGCTTCTGCTCCTCTTTCTGTCACAATGAGATCATGGCGAGATGTTTTATAGTTTAGCTTGTTCCACTGCCTGAGCTCAACTCCATTCGCTCTAGCTGGCAGCTCTGAAACTGCACCGCCGTACTTTGACAGGGTCTTGAGGGCGCTACTCTGTATGAAGAAGGCAGATGGGGGTGGAGGGGGTGGAGTAATGGAAATATTTGCCTACCTGAAACACGCCAAAGGAGAAGTTTTGAGGGAATGTGGCAACGAGACGATTGACAGAGTGTAAACGCGAGCACAGACGATTTATTCGAGTTGCACATTCGAGCCTCTGTCCCATCTGCACAAATTTTGCGAGCACTTCAATATTAAGTGAAAGTTGCTGATTTATTGTTTTCCCATCGGAAACGTTGCTTCATAGGATCGAATGTGATAGAAATGAAACGTAAACCTGTGCTAATAAATATCAAATGAAAAGGTCAGCCGGGGGTAAAAAAAAAAAAAACAGAGATGGGTGACGACAATTGGAAACGCATACGCAGCAAATAAAAGCCGCACATCTGTCATACAACTATTTCTGTATTTCAAATGGGGAACATTTTCACAAGAGCCAGGAAAAATGGTCAGAGTGCAGGCAAAGACACGAGCGAATCCGAGCCTTCAAATATCAATGACCACACTTAAGACGTTTGCCATTCAACAGCAAGCAAATTGAAGAACAAACTGCTCGCTTAAGGCTTGAATTAGCATGAATAAAAAATATCGTTGACGTGCTAGCGTTAGCGTTGATAGTGGTGATTTTTCAAGCCAAAACACAAAAGCGAAAAGTACGCATATAGTCTTTATCCTCTATATTGAAAACAATTAATTGAACATTTTGTGGGAAGAGATTCAATTAACACGCTAATTTGAAGTTTACATTTGGCTTTGTTTGTATAATGTACAATATTCAAAAGTAGTAAAAAACAAAAACAAACAAGCAACAGGAAAAAATATTTTGGGCAGGAGGTTGGAGCAGTTCCATGGCATCTTCATTCATTTCAATGGGCCAAGATTAGATTGGAACAAATTCAATTGAAGGCATCACAGAGACGTGAGAAGTGCTCTTGTTCACTGGCGCTCGTAGACTCTGGTGCACACCATGTCATCTGCTCGCATGGTCTGCAAAAGAGACACCACAAACGGTTCGATTCCCGCCAGAAAGTGTTTTTCCTCTCTGTCTCTCTTTACCAGCACGAGTTTGCTATCGTTGGTTATCTCTCTGGTCCAGGAGGTTTTAGGCCCCTCCCCTTTCTGCAAGGTCTGCTCGCAGCTGATCTTGCTGTCCGTCTCCCAACGCGGAAAACTCTGAGCGGCGAGAGAAGCAAACAGGAGGCGGATTGGTACGATGCGCTGGGCGATGTTGCGGGGGATGTTCCAGGGCATACCGTGCAGGGCCGGCCGTCCACAGTGCTCTCGTTGAACTCCTGTCCCACGGTGAAGGTGATGTGGGTTGTCCGGACCGTGGTGGAGGTCTTGATGGACAGAGTCTCGCCATCTTGCGTGATCTCCACCAAAGGCTTGGACGCCGCTTTCACCGCAATTTTACGCAGCATCACGTTTACGCCTGCAGCAAACGTGGAAGCAAAAATTGGAAAGTGTTTTTTTTTTTTTTTTTAATCAAGCGATATCATAGAAAAATGCCATCATTGGATTGTCTCATACTCAGGTTGCAGTGCTCATTGCAAGCGCACTTCCTCTTTTGGTAAATCTTGCCCAGTTTTGTTCTGTCCCATCTCAAACCCCAACATGGCCAACAAACAAATACTAATAATGTGACACAAAAGCTACGAGAAGAAAATACAAGTGGGCTCAATGTGACAAATGTTTCCAAACAAGCAGCTCGAACGCCAATCTCATTTACTGCATCTGTTGACTTTGTTCTCATCAGGCGTGTTCCTCACATCAACCAATCAAATTTCTCCAGCCTCTCCTGTCTTGCACAGGTGTGCTTTGTTGTCACCTCACTTTGTTTGTTTTGCTTGTGTCAAGTGTGAATCGGATCGCCATCTTGTCAAGCTTCTTGTGAGTGGTGAGAGTTTGAGGACTTTGTGGATTTTGTTTTTTTGTTGTTGCTGTGGATACATACTTTGGACATTATTCCCGCATGTCACCACCACCTCTCTTTTTTTACCCCCAAGACTTGAGTCATCGTGATTTCGAAACTTGGGTTCAGACAAAGGCCAAAAGCCGCCAAGTAAAAATACTTGTGAATGCAACTCAATGAGACACCTCCAAAGGCGAGCGCGGGCTTGAGAAAATAGACGAGTATTGTGTGACTCCGGTTGATGGCCGCCAAATGTCAAAGCTGACTTAACTGTGATCTGACATCTGCAATTAAACATTTAAATAGGCCTGATTTTTTAAATCTGTACTTTTATTAAAATAAATATGTTCCTCTTTTTTTTTCATTGAATACTTGGAATATTTGGAAGACTACTGTTTACTTTTACCGGAGTCAAATGTGAGTATTGTGAGTGCCCGCCTTTCAGTTGAGTTTCCCACCTGACACGCATTCCCACCTCTCAGCCAGAGTAAATATATACGCAACAAGAAATGCACAGTGGTTGACAAGGCGGCAGCACGTCGTACAGTGCGGCCGTTGTCTTGTCTGTGCTTCAGTAGTTTTGAGCACCTCTGTCTTCAATTTTTTATTTTTGCTTTGACTTGGGAGCACAAACTTGAGACGTGTGCGCTGTATGCTGGCGGTGAACTCAACTTTCTTTATGATAAGCAACCCTTTGGCAATTAGTAAATAATTGTGACTGAGATTTTTAAAAAGCGACTTCAAGATGTTTACTGTCACTCCCAACTGTCAAAGTAAACATAAAATGAAGAGAATGATACATTGTTGCCTTTGGAAAATCTGCTTTGCTGGATGTTAACAATGCAAAATGCAATTTCGGTTAGCTGTTATGATCCATCTTTGTACACTTTAGAACTGACATTTGAACACAAATGTTGAAACTATACGTAGATATAACAAGCATATATTCTTTATCCTTGTCCAAAAATTACAGCATCTTAGTAGAAGTCATCATCAACTGTTATACTGCTCCCTGGTGGCCAAGGCAGGCACACCAGAAAGAGCAGCGCAATAAATTGGATTGAAGCATATACTCATGATGCAAAAACTGTTTAATTTTTTTCATTGTTAAACCAAAAAATAAGCTTGAGCCGCGTACCACATTTAGAAAATCATTGCCAGAATTACCAACACTTTATAAAAATATTTTTGTGGTAGCGTCAATCAAGTCTCCAAGTGACAGCGAAGAGGAAAAATGTGATTATATCATGTTCCTGTTCCCTCACCATGACTTGTGATAGGTTTGTACTTTTACAATATTTTAGTTGACACTTGCTTCTCAAGTGACTGCCATCCCGACTGACTTTGAGGCAGCCAAAAGGCTCCAACGCGACCATATCAGGCCTAGCCAGGGCGTGCTCACCCGCCGACTGAGCTTTGGGGTCAGAGGTCAGGGAGCGGAGGAAACCACGGGGTCGGTCGGGGCGAGCGTTGCATCGGTGGCCGCTGACAGGTCGCATCCAGCTGCGCTTCGCCACCAGATGGAGATGGGGTCATCGTGTGTATCTTAAACGCACGTGCTGATTGAGATTTGCGAGGCCACAAGTCAAGGGTCAAATTGCCGTTTGGCTTAGAACAGCGTTTGGGTTACACCGACATGGGAGCTCAGAACCAAAGGCCCATTTAAACCAAAAAGTGGTTTGGGTTGAGGAAGGATGCATACAGCCGCTGGCGCGCGTTCAATTGCTTTAGTAAATCAAATCAGCTTCAACAGATACCAAATATGTTTAGGGCTGCGACTAACCATTATTAAAAGAATGGATTTAAGCTTTCATCTTGTCAAAATATTAGATAACTTTTCCATCCCTGTGTATGGGAGAGCATGACTATATTTCAAATGAAAAGTGCAAACAATGCAATTGTTTTGACATGGGAGCCAAAAGCTTGCGACCAGCAGGTGCACCCGCCTCGCCGTTCCCGACTGTCGCTTTGGATCAGGTCGATCCGAGAGCGTCGCGCACTGAACGCGCGCCCCTGCGCGCTTATTGACGACCGAGCGCGCGCGCGCGCGCACGCACACAATGCGTGTGCTGCGCCACAGGCAGATGTGCCGCCGTTTGTCTCTTTTGTGTTATGGCAGCCCAAACGGGGGCGAGAGTGGGGTGAAGGGGCTTAGTGACGCTGGCCTGGGGCCAAGGCACTTGAATTTTGGAGCGTCTGCAGAATGACAAAGACCCCCTGCCTGTGCGTAATAGAGGCCGGTGCACAGACAGGAGATGTAACCTACAAAAACAAAAGAAAAGAAGTGCGGCGGAAGTGGGACGAATTTGCATCACTCACCCAACACTTTTAAGAGCTCCTCAAAGTTCTCCGAACTCTTCATCTCCCAAGTGCCGGAAAAGTCCGGGATTTTACGCTCCATGTTGCTCTTTGGGCTCAGATGGCAACTTGTTTGTGGTCCTCTTGTGGCGATGCTGCGGTGCGCACCTCGTACTCTTCGGTTCTTCCCTAGTCCTGGTCCTAGACTTCACTGATATCGCCCCTGACCGCGTGTGTGTGCCTGCGCAAATGAAATGTAATTGCGCCGCGGAAAAGGGCATACTCGTGGAGAGGCATGTCCCCGCCCCTTATTAGTCAATCCACACCCCTTTGGACAACCAGATTATCGGCATGGATCCACGTACGGTACATTTATAGAATTACGCCCCCTGTAGGCGGCATGTTTGGAGACGCTTTCCTCTTTTCTGTCTAGATGGGACGTTACGGTGACGTTAGGTGTGGATGTGGTGAGCATGATTTCCAGTTTGTGCAAGTCGGTGGCAGCCTGCTTGACTATTTCACTGGGGCCAAGTTCACCACCCACGATCTTAATGCTGCTGTCATAAAAATAAAGGCGCCGGTAATGGGATACAGCCTCTGGCCGGCACGATGGAATATCAGTTTAAAAGGGGGGGGGGGGGGCTACTGGGAGGTGCTGGACAAGGAAATAAAAAAAGAAAAAGAAAAAAAAAACAGAGGTGGGATCGGCGCAGGTCGCCGATAGCTTTCCTTTGCCTCCCCCCGCTGCGTGAACGGAAGAGACGCAAGGAGGCGGGGGGGGGGGGGAGTTGTGGAGCAGGGTCAGCGGTGTGGGAGGTAGTTGGACCACGCACGCGCGCGCGCGCACGCAGGCCGCCTATGATAGATGGCGCTGATACAAAGCCGACGTTAACCATTGACTCTTGATGGATGATCCCATCCGCTCCGCTGCATGGCGAATTTGCGCGCGGTAACCCAGGCGACCGCTCGGGGGGGTTTCTGTCGTGGCGTGGCTCCCCGCTACAAATATACTCTCCCTCCGTGTCAATCCACACACGCAAGGCGCAATAAAGAAGAGTTAGACATGGATAATTGGCTAATTGAAGTCACCCGCCTTTATGCTAAAGGGAAATGTGCTTTCGGCAGTTTGCAAACATATTTTTAAGGTTGTGTTAAACTTATAATCATATTAATATAATATCTAGTATTGGAGTGCTCGTGTGGATTGGTGGGTGGCGAAGAATGTGCAGGCAAACTGCATGAACTTGTTTTCTTCGAAGTGTTGTGGAATAGGCCCAGACAGGGAGTACCGGACGAGAACACCTCAAGGTCGGTGAGAAACGAGAACAACAGCACGTCTATGTGGTCGGGCTTCGCAGGGAAAACCCAACCGCCAGATTTCAGCGACACCTAGACGGGGAGGAGATGGCCATCGACCAATCATCTCACAATGTTTTGCATGCTTTAATATTCATATTGTGTTTCTTTAAAACTGGGCAACCCGGAATGTGTCGTCTTTTGGTGGTCACAAAAACGCACGAGTTTTAGTGTGAGGGACCCGGGACGCAGGCCTGTATTAGTGCGCTTTGTCAGGAATAAACAATTGGTAAATTTGGTCTGATTGATCTACTGGTCTTCTCTTTGACAGAACGAACTCGCAAAATTGTTAGGTGCGCCAGTGTGTGGATTAGGACATAGCAATTTATGTGTTAAGTGTTGATCGCAATTTGGAGTCAGATCAATAACTAAAATCCGTAACCTAAAAATGCGCGTCCAAACTGTGCCACCTTTTGGTTTGCGCTAGGCGGTAGCTTCTCAACTTGCGCGGATTGCCCAAAAACGGCGAAAGAGCGCAAAAGAGCGAGGGCCATACAAATAAGACTTATCCAAGATATTGCAAGAGTAAAAGATGTTAAGTTACGACAACAGCGTTTCGAAAACCTCTTAGGAGAATATGTAGAGGGATGTCCTCATTTCGAAACTCAAAATGTTTGTCATTGACACAGGAAAAATATGTCGGCAGTGTAACATGACAACGTTTTTGTACCAGTATGACTTTCACATCAACTTTGGTGTTCTGGTATTATTGTTACAATTTATATTTTTTAACCGTTTCCCCTAAAATACAACTGTAGCTGTGAATGCTAACTGTTAGCTCGCAAATGGGATTTTCCATAGCATGAAGTTCGTGGGCTGTTGTTAAGGCAACCGTAGTTGAACATTTGAGTTTCTTTTGGGAAACTTTCTGCTTTCTGTCTAGTCTCAGGGGCAACTCTGTGGGACGAAAGAGCTCAAGGCCTCGCTTCTATTTAGCGCTTTGACGACTCTGTTTCCATCTCGCTCATGCAGCTTGTTTGCTGCGGCGCTCCCTCGCACGGGCCGGACTCCCAAAGTGACGCTCGAGCTTTGAAAGTGACTGAAATAATGAAAATGTTGGCGTCGGGGAAGAGTCAAATGACCGTGAAACAGACAGCGAGTGTGTGATGAAGAGCTGCGTAACGTGTGTGTGACACTGCATGTCGGCACAACATGACAAAAGGCCGCTCGGCATTCAGGTGCACTCAGCCGTGAGCTGCCCCCCTCAACCTCATGCAACTTTCTCCCCGGCCGCTTTACGTCCCCCCCCCCCCCCCCCCCCCCCGTCCCCCCCCGTCTGGCCTTTGTTCTTTTGTGCCACTCGGACACATTCCTCAAGCACGTTGAGGACGGCAAAAGTGAAGGGGGGGCGCACCCCGATCTGAAATTGAAAAAAAAAGGAGAGCATTGGAAACCCCGGACGACGTCTCTTTGGCCGGACTTGATCGAATGTTTTGAGCTTTGAGGCCAGTGGAAATGAGATCACTCCATAACGGGAAAGTTCTTGTCATTGAGCCACTTGACAAAGTGAGAGAAGACGTGTGAGCATCACACTGTCCACAACCTTCTCACCCGGCAGACCAACAGAAATTTGCTCATGTCGGCGCAAATGCGCATGGAGCTTTAGCACATTGCTGGAAAATCCTCAAGCTCAAACACGGCGGCGCGGTGCGGCGCTTCACCTTTTGAACTTTCTCATGAGGTTATGTTGCAAAGTGAGAGTGTGTAAAAACATTGTGGAGCTTCCAATCGTCCTGTTTTTCCTCTCGCACAGCATATCGTTTCCTATTTCCGGCCCTCTGTGGAGTGTCACTTAATTTCCCCTTCACACAATGTGGACAACTCCAGCCCAAAACGAACGATGACCTTCAGAGGACCAAAGTCGTGGAAGCTCTCCATCAAGGTGTCCCGTAGCTGCTTCTAAAGTCACACTTTGCCGCCATTCTTCACTTTATGGTGCCGATGACCTCAAATGAAAGCGCTCAAGCCGACAAGGCAGATGTGAACTTGACCTTGCCTATCTTGCCAACTCCTGGAAGTCATTATCAGCGACCTTTTGGCCTCCTAGGAAACCACTGGGCTCAATTTCCTGGCAGCAACCATGACTGACTGTATCTTTGTTCTATGATTTACACATGGACCACTGGGGAAGGGGGGGCGGGGGTCTTGAACTCCTGTAAGAGTGGCTTGGAGATCAAGTGGCATAATGTGGGGCAAGAGAAGAAGCACAAAAACGCTGAGACTAAGGTTGTCAATGATGTGGATTTTTGGGACTCCCGTCGTGTCTTTCATTGATCTCGTGTGGACAAACACAACGTCATCAGCAGCATGCTGGACCTTGAGCTGCTATTTTTGGACGTAAAGGGATCCCCGCCGTCTAGCCACGAGCGCTCTTCTGCCAAGTGGAGGGCCAGAGTTACATAAGGCAGCGCTGTGTGCTCCCAGTAAGCCCCTCCCCCCGCCCCTCTCACACGCCAAGACGGAAAAAGCGGAAGCACACGCGACGGAAATGTCACACATTTATAACGCTCAGGGAAGTCATCAGCCAAGCCGGAACTTTCTCTTTTGCTAAAAAAATAACGAAGTGAGGAGATTTTTCTGTGGTTGTTTTGCTTTTATACTGAGCGGAGAGGCAGACAGCTGTTGACTCGTACGGGGCTGCGGCAAGCTGAGACAGAGCGCCGCTCTTTTGCAGCAAGTTGTAAAAACCCTGCGTAGCCTCTGCCTGGTGGCGAGTGAAAGAGTTTGTCTGGTCATGGCCGCCGTGAGCTTGGCGTTGATGCTGGCCGCCTGCGTCCTGACAGCCCATCGGACACGCGCGCGCAATGACGCTCCCTGCCAGCGATCCAAATGGAACAACGGCTATAACACGTTTGTCAGGCGTCACGTCCGCTCGGGGCTGCCCGCCTCTCTTGACGCTGCCGAGTGGAGGAGCTACATCAAGAACAACGGCGGCTGCGATAGACCCACCCAGTCCTTCCTGGACCCCAAAGACCTGGACAGGGTAAGGGCGGTGTGCTCCAGCAGAGGGGGCCAGATCTTCCAAGAGAACCTCTGCATCAGCCGGGAGCGCTTCTCCTTCGTGACGGTGAGGAGCGACCATGGCACATGCGGCATCAAGAACGTGCTGCGGGAAAGCAAACATCTGATCCTGGCCTGCGAGGTGCTGGAGAACCAGTGCCTGCCGGTACACTTTGAGGGAAACCCCCGAAGCGCCAAGCCAGACAACTATGCCAGAGGCTGCCAGGATCCTGATACCAAAGGACACGCCCCCAGCTTGAAAGCAACCTGGCTGTGGTTCTTTGCCGCCATCTTCGTTGTTATAGGCCTCGCCGGATGAGTCACTGAACAGTTTTGAACATACTTGTGGAGTCTGTCCCGCCTTCACGTTGCTAATCGTTCTTCCATGCAAAGCAGAGGTTCCTTAATCTGCGCCCTGATGTTGTATTGAACGAAAAAAGAAATAAAAAGGGAAATGGGCTCAACTCAGCGTACTTGCTGAAACCAAAACTGCAGCGGCCCTCGTCTTTCCTTGAGTGAACATAGTTTCACAGACTTTTCATCGTGGCCCGTTGAGAACATTGGGGAAGGCAAATCTAATTTCTGAAGACAAACGATGGGCAACTTTCCACTTGTCTGCTTTTGCTTCCGTCCTCTCACCCAACTTCACATTTCGTCCGAGCGCATCATTAGCTGTCACCGCTTTGCTCTCCGTCGGCGTTCCTCTGGGCTCCTTTGTCCTCATTAGCCTCGTGTCGCATTATCGTGTCACGATTTTGTTACCACGCAGGCCTGGAGCTATGCTGCAGAAACCGACGCGTGCTTGCTAGCTTTCCTCTCAGTGGCCAGCGACGTCATTTGAAGACGCATCAAGTGTGTCTTGAGCTTTTCTTACTCCTACCTCAAACTCAATGATATGGTGTTTTTGCATTGTGCGTTAGCATTAAGCTAGCAAACATATGTCAGGTATGAAGGTGACCCACGTTTGATTCACCGAACTTGACTTCATGTCACGTTGACGTGCAGACACATAAATATGTCACGCATGCTCAACTGCGACTGCGGCGGAAGCAAAAGTAAGTAACGCCCAGTTTGCTGCAAGAAAGGCGAGAGGAGAATAAAAGAAAGAGTGGCGAGTGAGAAGCCAGGCAGGGGGCAAAGCGGTAGGACGCAGGAAGAAAAGGAGGAGTCACACAATCGCAAGCAGCCGTGCACTTTTCATGAACTAGGCAGGCTTCAGAAAACGACCCCAACACAAATTGAGGTGACAACGATGGGAACGGACGCTTTAGACGCAATTCAGCTTTCGCTCACTCTCGTGTCCTTTTCTATTTCCTTTCTTTATACGTTGGACCTTCAGCCTGCTTGTTAAGATGCGACGGAATGGGCAGCATCCATCAGGTATTGACTTGTAGGGGGCCACTTGTAAAAAAAATGAGCCCCAGAATTAAAAACTTAAAGTGCAAAGAGCTTTCCAAAGTGCAAGGGGGGGTGGGGGTGCAGGACAAAAGGAACGTGAGTCATTGAGGCACTTGAGTCGCACACTGCCCATGCTGAGCCACTCTTCTCTTTCCTTTCTGATAAATGGAAAACGCCGTTGTAAATGTGGGAAGGCTCGGTGGCTCTGAAGACAGCCAGGTAGGCCCAAAAATTCTTCAGCTGCAATTCATTTCATCTCTATGCAATCAGGAGAAACTTGGATGCAAAATAAAAGCAAATGAGACATCTGAAGTGCTTCTTAGATTTAATTGTGTTGCGCATCTTGAAAATACAATAACAATTCAAAATGACAAAAGACAAATCAGGACGATATGCTACATCAGAAATCTATTGTGTGACTTTATTTCGACTCGCACGTGCCAGTGGGCCGTTCTGCTTCGACGCTCACGTCCCCGAGCAGGCTCTTACAAATACTTCGGCTAGATATGGAACACGTCAACATTTCGGTCAGTGCAGTGTGTGCTTGTGCTGAAAGGCAGGATGGAGATGATGGGAAAACGGCGGACTTGAAAAAGGGAGAGGAGGAGGGCGACCCTGTCGAAAGTATTTCCACAAACAATTCAGGCATGCCAGCAGACATTGCAAGTGGGACGAGAGCCAGCAAAGTGACATATTTAAGTGCTTTGCGTGCAACCACACGAATTGTTCGCCACCATTATTCGGTGGAGGCATTCATGACTTAATCCTCGTGATTTCCTTCCCGCGCTTTCTTCTAAAACTGTTTTTCCCGTCGTGGACGAGTTCCAACATGTTTCTGCACGGCTAGGGCTCGCTTTGTGCAGACGAACGCTCCTCGAGCTTTTCTGCTTGACCGGTGCAATTGAGAACCATCTCTTGCTGTTTCTCGTTTTCTTTCTCGGGCTGCTTCATCCTGAAATAGCAAAAGCAAAGCGTCATACTTGACAGAGTAGTTTGAAAGGTTGACCAGCAGAGGTCCCTCTTGGGCAAAGAATGCAAGGAGAAGTTGCCTGGTTGGTGTACGGTGATTACGGTGGACGTTATTTTATGGAGAAGAAAATGAGATGATTAGTTATTAGTAAAAATGGGCTGAGTAAGCGAGGGTACAAGGAAAGAAACGTTTTTTTTTCATGCTAGTGGCCGGTGCCCAGTCCAGGATGCCCCTCCCGAGCCGAAGCTAACCCCAGCCCCACCCAAAAGCCTGAGGGAACCCTTTCCAGATTGGTTACGTCTGGGATTGTTCCATCGCTATTGATGTTATTAGCCAAAGAAAAGGTAAATGTGCAGTTAAAGCAAAGAGAAGTTTTCAGTTGAAAGGGAATCATTGCGGCCTCTTTGGTCAACCTTTGGATCGGAGCTGGCCGGTTATTGGTAAGGACGTCCCAGCTAGAGGTAGAGCTGTCAGATCACAAGAAAAAAATATCATTGACTTGATCCAAGCACAAAATGTTATTAGTCACAACTGATTGGATTGGATTGGATTAGATTGGAGTTGATCATTTGAGGTGCTGTGTTATCTGATGGATGTGAGTTTCCAAAGACAGGGATACCATTGTCATCTCTTTGGCAGTACGTTTGCCCACTCAGTTCTGAAGCATTTGGCTAAAAACAAGGAGAATTCATTCTGTATTTCTCACATCTGTGATGGTTCTCCATCACCTGATTTGGACGTCAATAAACTCCAATGCATTTGGAATGGTGGCTGTTGAGAGAGCAAAAGCTGATGCCAGTTGTGTCCATGTCCCAATACTTCTGGACCTGAGTGAAACTCCAATCAGCTTTTAAAGCCACTTGGATTCCAACCTCCTCAATTTCGTCGCTTCTTTCGAGTCCAAGTCGTAATTTGGCGAGCAGTACTGGGCACGAGTGGTGTTATTGCGACAGGGCAAAGAGGATCAGATTTTCTTCAGCGCTAATCTCGGGCTCACTTTCTCTTGTGTTTCACTTTTATGGAGCAATCCCGGCAAGCCGATTACATATTGAATGAATTTATTTCTTAGATCCCAACCAACACAAAGATTTTCCGCTCCTACGTAACCATGTGATGGCTTGCGTGGTGCATTTTGCTCATCTTTCCTTTGGCGCGCGCAGGTGTTAACGTCAATGTCGGCGAAAGCGCGGAAAGTAGCTTAGCCTGATGGAATGCGGCCATCATTAGCGTGAGAGATTCCTCGTGCTGCGGCTTGGACAGGTCAAACGTCCGTTGACTGTTCTGCAACCGCGAAACAAAATACCAAGCACAGAAATAACCCATCGGCAGATGTTGTTGATTTGGCCTCTGACGACGTCACTTTCATCGACCGCATAAGGGCGGCTCCTTCAAAATGGCCTCCGAAATTCAGACGGCCGCTCTGTCCCAAATTTCATCCGTGTCAATGTATGGTCGGGATCTAATCGTCACCGTGATGCTGTCTTCACGGTTCCCCCCGAGTACAGCGATGGCTTGAGATGGACGTTTAAGTCATAGCACTTCATAATATTGTACTTAAAAACATTATTATGAAATCATCAAAGTGAAAAAGAATTTAACAATTCTGAGCTCGTCGATACGGCGCTAATATTAGTTGTTTTAGGCAGAGGATAAAGAATTTATGACAGTAATTACTGTAATACAAGCTGCTTAAAGGGTTAAGGCATTAGCATTTGGGCATTAGCATTTGGCGAGCAGCCTGAAAGGCTGGTTGTTTTAAACATGCAAGGTGTCGTTTTTGCCGTTTTGTTTAGTTTTTGAGTAAAGGTCAGCTGAAAATTGAGCGGTTGAGCGGAGTGACTTGTATCTCAAGGCAGCGCTGTCTTTTTTTGGATTAGAAGAGCGCTGAAAGACATCTGTCAACCCAAAGGGGAAGGTGACAAAAAGACGGCTTGTGGTCTCCTTGTCGGCGATGTGCGCCACCTGTTCACCGCAACCCTTTCACGGCGAAGGTAAGCGAAAAATCTGCCAAGAGACGGAAAAGTTAAAACGGTCGCGGCGGGATGGCGGCCGAGTCGGCCGTTTTCAGGAGCCATCCAGAGCCACGAGGCGCGCCAGCGCGCCATCTTACCGGACGGTCTTGATGATAAAGCGGACGATGACTGCCAGGCCCACGCAGCCGCACATGATGCCAATCACGATGGCGGTGACTTCACCTGCGGGCAACGAGTCGAGAAAAGCTCAGGCGGGGCAAACTCTGCCACGCAATCGTGGGCCTTACCCGAAGAGAGCTCTTTGCCCGACTCTGCAACAAAGAGAGGAAGACATCATTCATTTCGAATTGAAGGCCTTGTCCACGTTTTGGCCCTTCCACTTCAATCACTCTGCACAAATGCTTTTTTGTTTCAGAGTCAGCCCGGCTCTTCACTTGTCCCGTCCCACTTTTTGTGAAAACAATGAAGTCAGTGTTTGTTTTTTGCCAAATCCCGTCTTTTTACCGCTAATCGGCTCACAAAGAAACGCGGTTCTTCTTGCTGCCTTTCCCGACCGCTCCTCGCCCTTGATATTGCCACATTTCAGTTTTTTTTTTCCTCTGTCGATGCCGGGAGACGTGACAAAACAAGCTCCCCTTAATGATCCCACGTGTCACCTGCTGTGAAGGAAGCAAAGATCACTCTGTGGTTGAGCGGCTGCGTGGCGCGATAGTTGTCCTGCAGCAGCATCCGGTCCGGATCTTCTGCTCGACTGGAGTACAAGAGGGTCTCCATCTTCAGCAGCTGCAGAAGACACACGTGCTGCAGTCAACCAACAAGCTTGCTTTTCTTGTTGTTCTGCCTTTCACCGATAATACAACTTTTTGGCCTGTCCAGTCTTTTTTTTTTGGGGGGGGGGGGGATATCTTGTACCGACAGTATTGGTGATACTTTTCATTTTTAATTTCACTAATAATTAATTTTAACTTAATGCATTTTTTATTTTATTTTTTATTTTTTTATTTTTTTATTTTATTTTAATTTACTTTTGATCTTTAATTTTAGTTTTGATTAATTTGTAATTTAATTCAATTTCAATTCTATGTTTCTATTCAGACTGGGGTGGTGGTTCCCCTCTTTAAGAAGGGTGTGTTCCAATTACAGGGGAATCACACTCCTCAGCCTCCCTGGTAAGGTCTATTCAGGGGTGCTGGAGAGGAGGGTTCGTCGGGAGGTCGAACCTCGGATTCAGGAGGAGCAGTGTGGGTTTCGTCCTGGCCGTGGAACAGTGGACCAGCTCTACACCCTCAGCAGGATCCTCGAGGGTGCATGGGAGTTCACTCAACCAGTCCACATGTGTTTTGTGGACTTGGAGAAGGCGTTCGACCGTGTCCCTCGGGAGGTTCTGTGGAGGGTGCTTCGGGAGTACGGGATGCCGAGCCAACTGATAAGGGCGGTTCGGTCCCTGTATCATCGATGCCAGAGTTTGGTCCGCATTCCCGGCAGTAAGTCGGATTCGTTCCCAGTGAGCGTTGGACTCCGCCAAGGCTGCCCTTTGTCACCGATTCTGTTCATAATTTTTATGGACAGACTTTCTAGGCGCAGCCGAGGCGTTGAGGGGGTCCGGTTTGGGGACCTCAGCATTGCGTCTCTGCTTTTTGCAGACGACGTGGTGCTGTTGGCTTCTTCAGGCCGTGATCTCCAGCTCTCACTGGAGCGGTTCGCAGCCGAGTGTGAAGCGGTCGGGATGAGGGTCAGCACCTCCAAATCCGAGTCCATGGTCCTCGATCGGAAAAGGGTGGAATGCCCTCTCCGGATCGGGGATGAGATCCTGCCCCAAGTGGAGGAGTTTAAGTATCTTGGGGTCTTGTTCACGAGTGAGGGGAGGATGGAGCGCGAGATCGACAGGCCGATCGGTGCAGCATCGGCAGTAATGCGGACTCTGTACCGGTCCGTCGTGGTAAAGAGAGAGCTGAGCCAAAAGGCAAAGCTCTCAATTTACCGGTCGATTTACGCTCCTACCCTCACCTATGGTCACGAGCTATGGGTCGTGACTGAAAGAACGAGATCCCGGATACAAGTGGCCGAAATGAGTTTTCTCCGCAGGATGTCCGGGCTCTCCCTTAGAGATAGGGTGAGAAGCTCGGTCATCCGGGAGAGACTCGGAGTAGAGTCGCTACTCCTCTACGTTGAGAGGAGCCAGATGAGGTGGCTCGGGCATCTCATCAGGATGCCTCCTGGACGCCTCCCTGGGGAGGTGTTCCGGGCATGTCCCACCGGTAGGAGACCCCGGGGACGACCCAGGACGCGCTGGAGAGACTATGTCTCTCAGCTGGCCTGGGAACGCCTTGGGATCCCCCGGGAAGAGCTGGATGAAGTGGCTGGGGAGAGTCTGGGAGTCTGGGAGTCCCTCCTGAAGCTGCTGCCCCCGCGACCCGACCCCGGATAAGCGGAAGAAGATGGATGGATGGATGGATGGATGGATGGATGGATGGATGGATGGATGGATGGATGGATGGATGGATGGATGGATGGATGGATGGATGGATGGATGGATGGATGGATGGATGGATGGATGGATGGATGGATGGATGGATGGATGGATGGATGGATGGATGGATGGATGGATGGATGGATGGATGGATGGATGGATGTTTCTATATCTAATATTATAGACGTGTGCAGTGTTGGGACTTGTTTTGCATAGTTTCCATCAGCAATATATTTGCCAAGTGGAAATGGCCAAAACCGATCTCGCATCTGTTGCGATTGCCTGGAGAGAAGTCGGTTGCGAACGTCTGCAGATGTCAGGCTCACCTGAGCCTTGGAGATTTGAACCCTCTCGTGGAACAGAGTCCAGATCACGGTCTGGTAGCACGGCGGCGTGGTCAGGGAGCCGTTGTAGCGATAGTAGCGACCCAGGTCGGTAGGGAGCAGCGACTGAACGTCAAAGGCTGGGATCAACACTTTCTGGTCTTGTGGTGGGGAAAAAATGCAGTTGGAATCTGGACGACAACCACGAGCTATTCCCAAATCGCAAAAAAATGATAGTGAAGTTAATTTAATTTGATGCCATCTTACAACATTGCCCTTCAAAATCTCAACTCACATATCATGCATAGAGGGACTCATAATACTGCCGCACTGATAATCTGAGAGAGGAGCTGAGCCTCCAGTACTGTACAGCATATTGTGCTGCCCCCTGGTGGCCAATGCATGAGTGACACAAGTAAAGGCGAAAGTGTGACAAAAAAATGTTTTGTCTTGGCTGAAAGACAACACTCCACTCCTTGGCCTTACCTGCGTGTCTGACGCGGCTCAGGTAGTTGATGATGTTGTTGAAGGACGGGTTGGTCTCCTCGCCTGTCTGAAGCACATCAAGGGCAGCGATCAGCAAGTGCGGCCATTTTGCAGCCAGGTGGTTGAGCAGGGCTTGCGCGTTACCACAATGAGAATTCCCAGCACCGCCAAGCCGTTCCTTTGCGTCATGGCGACAGATGCGTTGGGATAGAGCTCCGAGTTGAAGTGCACCACGTGCAGCTGCAACAGTACGTAAGTGTTCATGGGGTTGGTGAATTGCCGACAACGCATGCTGAAGAACAGCCTTTAGGTTCCCTCCGGTCGCTGGTCATGCGGTTACAATTTGGCGCCTACCTCCGCCTCTGCGCTCTGACCGTTGATGGTGTGTTCACTGCCCCCGGAGCTCGGGCCGCCGCTGCCCCAGTGAAGGTGCATCTGTACAGCTGAGAAGAGCCAAGGCAGCCCCCCCAGGCTCATCCAGTCTGGCAGCTCGATCACAGCTGGGGGCGGGAGGGAAATGTTTCACCGCACTTCACCTCACGTTGCGGGAGGGGGGCTGCCGTGGTTACCTGTGTGTCCATTGTTGTAGAGCGTGAAGGGTCTGTTGCCATGCTGACTGTAGCCCAGCGGGGTGAGGGGGCTCAAGTCGGGGTCATATTTAGTTTGGCTGGTCACCACGTCAACAGGAGACTGAGAGGAACCGCCGCACTCGGGGAAATGTTCCGACCACTCCGACTGCCCCACCATGCCTTTAGCGGGGAACATGAGCTTCATTATTTGGCCTGACGGCAGGCTAGATGGTCGCCCTGCTGCGCTTTACAACTAAATAGATCCGAAACGTCATGAAGAGATCATCGTTCCCCTATTTGCCCCAAAGCAGCACCGCCGCTCATCGTCACGGAGGTCTCTATGGTAACCTAGGGCTGAAAACTCTCACCCCCTGTGCTGGCCCACCTTTGTGAATGCATCGGCTACACACACACGCACAGTGATTCACGTAGACAAAAAGTGACAGCGGACAGCCCACACATTTTTGCCGTCTGACATGACGCTGTTCTTTCGTGTGAGAAAATGCAATTGTTTTTTTCTTTTCCACTTCAACTAACAAGCGAGCTTGAGGCCACATCGCGCGCGGCCGTTATTCAAGCGAGCACCATAACAATCACTTGTCATAATGTGGCCCGAAATCCAGGCGGCCCCTCTTCAAGAGGCCCCCCCACCACATAATGCAGGTTGTGTTCAGATACTAATTGTTTGCTCATGTGCCTATGTTAGCATTAAGCTAGTAAGGGCTATGTGGTTGTTTTAACTGCGCAAAGTGTAGTTATCTTAGTTTGACTGCCAACTTCAACTGGGAGTGGCAGTAAACAATTTGATGCCTTCATTTTTGAGGCCCTTGTGAAGTGAGTCGAGTCACCTGCCACGTCACAGCGCTTTTTGCTCGCTCAAAGCAGGATTGCTGCCACAGAAGAGAAAAACTTGCAATCGGCTGAAAGTGTTTACCTTCAAGTCTAGTATTTCTACACAGCTCTTACCCGGAATATATATATCAAGCTGATAAAGTGGTATCGGTTTTGTAGTATCAGTGCATATTTTCCCACATATGAATGCAGATGTGCCTTGTCGGAAGCAGAAAGGCGTCTGGGTCCGCCCCAAGTTGAAACCAGCTTGAATAGAAACCAGTCGCTGTCTGGTACTGGTATCGCCAATGCACGAAGTGCACTGCCCCCCCCCCACCCCCACCCCCGATGCACCCCATTCATGCCCGCTCTACCATTGTCCATAGCATAGGCACGCTCAGTGTGGGTCTGCAGCACAATAACCTGTGTGTTGATTGTGCGCCGCAACAATACACCACGCAACTGGGGAGGCTTCGGCCCAGCCTGTCTCCATCTCTTGCTCTCTGGCCCGCCAGCGCCATCGTCATGCACTTGCCTCTCTCTTCATTTTACAATTTTGCCCCGGAATCCTTGCTACCCCCTTGCAGACCTCCATCATCTCTGTGTGAGCACGCCAGCCTGACCAACTGGAACTAACACGTGCGGAGAGGCAAGGAGAGGGGCAACAGAGGGAGAAAAGGCGGGGACAATCGAACACACACACACAAAAGGAGGCCAACCATGTTTTGGATAGTCATGAGATAGAAGCCTCGCATCTTCATATTGGGTGACTTGAAACTAGATTTAGTGGTGGTTTTGCTCATGGCTGAGACACCTCTGGCCCGTGGGCCAAGTGTGAGCATTTAACAAGGCCTGCCGTGCAATATTAACCAGCGTAACCTCAAAGCCCCCCACAAAATATTTTTGCTATTAGAATGTTTAAGAACGTTAACCACCACTGCTGTGGGGATGTCACCAACGTATTTGTGGCCATGCAAAAAAAAAAAAAAAAATCACTAATGACAGAATTCCCACCTTGGTTTCAAACTAAAATGTCCTAAACCTCGCGTCAACTGAGCAGCCCGGATGACAAAACAGCTTTTATAAAACCATCTCAAAACACAAAAAATCGTTCTTACTTACCAGTGTAGGTCCAGCTTGTGTCCTCTGGAAAACACAAGAGTGAGACCTCTTTTCAACTTGTTTTGTAATCATTCAAGTCTCACAACAAAAACTCCTCCAACCCGCAGACGGAGTTTGCGGCTGCACTGCGACTACTGTACAACACATCTCTCAGCAACACATTTCATAAATGCAACAAAAAAAAGCCCTCAGCTCACCCGGTGCTGATTATTATGTAAATGAAATACTTACCGGCAGCTGCCCACTGGAGGCCGGGCAGCAAAAACAGCACAAAAGGAGCCACAGAGTCCATGGGAGCCCACACACACACACATACACACACAACACTGCCAAACGCACAACGGTGGACGGAGGGATGAGGAGTGAAGTGAGAGAGCGAGGGGGACAGAAAGGGACACGGAGGGAGAGACCAAGCGACGAGAGAGCGAGCAAGCGAGAGAGCGGGCGAAGGGGGAGAGCACCACGCCGGGTACGGCGAGCCCACCTGCCCACTGCTCCCTTGAGTGGGCGGCGGATGGATACAGGCCGGTTTATAGGATCCTTGAACAGGTGCTGAAGTGAGTGAAGTTGCAAGCACCAAGTGGCCAAGGATAATTGTGTAACACAATGATAGTTATCATTCAAGAGGGAATAATTGTTTCTTGGAGATACATCTCTGCATCCTAACTGTCTACATTGTTACTCCACCATTTGTGTTCAAGTATCCGTTGCTTCTAAAACCACAGCGCTTAGTGCTAAGCATTAGCGTGTCATTGGCATTGTTTGTTAGCATTAAGCTGAGCAGACTTTCATAATACAAGAGACGTTGTTCTCAAGCACATCTATTGCTCGCTTTATGTTTAGTTTGACAGTAAACTTCAGCTGGGAGTGGCATAGTCCTTCAAATTTGGTTCATTTGTTAACGATTACTGTATCTGTGATATGACAAATTTCTCTTCACTTTATAGGTAAGCCAACAAAACGTAGGCAAATGGACGATGAGGAACACCTAAAATGGAGGCTCTGTCATCCATTTCTAGTATTTTCACCAAGGCTTCACTGGAGGGTAAGAAAATTTTGCAAAGTTTGCATAACTATTCTGAATTGTTTAGAATGTTTACATATAGCTTAAAATG